>NW_017257999.1:664395-678170 GCF_001594055.1 Mycetomoellerius zeteki
TCACGAAACGTTGGCATTCCAAGAATGGATCTGAACACGGAGAAAACCCGCGAAACGCAAGATTGTCACATAAATATTACATTGTTATTCAATTATTATTGCACTTAAATTATTCATCCTTTATATGTAATTTATTTTTACAAGTTCATGAATATATAAATATATATACTTTCTGCATAATGCGCTAATAAAAATGACGAGTTTTTTTGCAAATTAATCTGATGCATTATACGACACGTTATGCGTTGTACGTTATGTATACGCAAGAAAATATATGTATATTGCTACAAGAGGAGAAACGCATTTCCATCTGAAAACTCAATTACGATGTAAGGACACCGCGCAATATTTTCCCCATCGTTTGTAGCGGAAATGCAGCGTAAGAAGTAAATATGACTTACCTTGCCACGTTTCGTGTACTTAAGATACTGGTAGTGATGATTATCGTAATTGAAGTCGCGGGGAGTGAGGGTGATGTCGTGGTTACGGCCCATCTTGCCCATGAGCATCTTCTTCCTTTGCATCTGCGTCTTCTTCGAGTACATTCGCAGATCAGCAACTGCAAAATTCACCTCTGATTAATGTACTCTTCTCGCGGCACACGCTGATTGCAAGTCGCGGCGAAATTACATTTTGTCCCGGCGGCGCAACGCGTCGAAAATACTTGGTTCGTTAGCCCGAATCAACTCGGGCGTGACTGCCGACAAATTGCACGTCAGAAATCGAAAGGCCGACTGCGCTTTTTAACGGTAGGGCACTTTTAGCCCATCCACGACGGCGGGAGTGATTTTTCCGCGCGATGTGCGCTCGGAAGTCCCTGGGTTTGTCGTCGAATATGGTACGAACGAGACGCGAGAGAAGAGACGCTGACTTCAAGTGGAGAACGTCAATAATTCTTTTGCCAGAAAAACAGGAAAATTTTTATGGCGCAAAGCCCGAGTGTTTAAGATAGGATGGTAGGATCTGATTTAAAAGCGGGACGTAGGGTAAAGTTGCCGAAATCGCACCGGCTCTTAAATCGCACTACCTCGCTTAAAAATTCAATTATTGTATTTATATATTTTCTTACGGGTTATTTAAGATCTACATGATACTGTAATGCTACTCTATTATACTCGTGACATGAAGTGCAACAAGAGCGTTGTTATTTACATAAATAAAAAAATCGTGATAGCGTTGCTATTTTTCAACGTATTTCATAGCAGAATTATACAGAAAATATAAGTTAAATAGCCTAAGTCTTGACCATTCGTCGTGATTAGAATATTATTAAAATTAAATTAATAGGATTAAAGTTTGCTTTACATTTTTTTTATAGATAAAATAAATAAAAGTTCAAAAAAAATGCTCTAGTTTCCTAAATCGCACCATAATCTAAATAACTTCTTAAATCGTACGTTACCTAATATTTTTCCATTTCTTACATTTTTATTCCATTCATTATTATGTAAAAATATATATTGTAAATCTACGAAGTGTTTATTTTGTTTCACGTAGAAACTCCTTAAATTACTTCTTGAAATTATCATGTGTTTCAGAAATTACGAAAAATATATATTCTTAAATTTTTAACAGCATAATAAGATACAATTTTTTCCTTTTCTTATGTAATTTTTAAATTTTTTACATTACCATAATGTTTTAAATAAGGAATATTGGTGTGGTGCGATTTAGACAACGAATTTCCTCGTTGCCTAAATCGCACCATACTGAAAAAATCCTGATTTTAAACGTTATAATAGCGCAAAAAAATTATGAAAAAATTACATAAGAAAGGGAAAAGAGTACAGTTTATTATGCTGTAAAAAACTTAAGAACATTCTTCATAATTTCTGAGTTATGAGTTTTAAGTAAAAAGTGGTGCGATTTCGGCAACCTTACCCTATATATAGCGGCAAAAAATAGAAAGATACGACTGAAATTAACGACAGAAGAAGATAAGCATGCAAAAAGCATCACTTGTACTCCGTTTTCACACTTTGTACGTAGTATCGTTTTCAAGTCTTTATTTACTTTTTATCTTCGCAGAACAGATTACTTGTCAAAATTGTGCATCATATTCGTCAAATATTTTATATGTCAACCGAGAACTTCGTGATTGATCTATGCATAAACATTTTATCTCGCGCAGCGGCACGTCATTTTTCATCAAGCTTACTGAATCTCCAGTGGATTATTCGACCGCAAACATGATAGTCCTAACGTCACCACACCTGATAATCGATATTCTGCACGTATGTTATAAACCGTTCGATCGTAAACACGATAACATTTTATTGCTTCATATTAATGTTTAAAACATAAAAGCAATATGCGCGACGTTACGGAATGGCTGATAAAAATGCAACCGCCTTTGGAAACAATCATACGAATCAATCGCCACTCATTAACCATAACCAAATAAACCATTCGAAATTAGCACATGCACTCGATCACGATCGTTATGATTTTCCTGGTAAAACACAAGCGACATCGATACAACTTCATAAAATTCAATTACCACTCGTATACCAACAACCTGGTAAATTTAGATGATTGGAACTTCACTCGTTGATATTCATTAATATCAACGAACATTGAGTAAAATTTATTCCAGGTTTTTTTTCGCTTCGTTATACATTAGCGTTACAAGCCAGAAATTGCTGTCTACATTGCTTTAAATTTTCTACAAAATAAGTACTCCATTCCAGTTTGTTACGTTAAAATACTTACGTTAAAGTATATTTAATATTTTCTAAAACACATTTTATAAAACACATTAAAATATATTTAATATTTTTCAAAACATGACTTGAAATCTTAAAAATATACCTTTTTACTTGTATTATTCATCAATATTCATTGTTAATATTCAATTATAAATATTTTAGTGGCGTTTCTTCACATTTTTACATTTGAAGAATTTTCTCATGAGGTAACAACTGCATCAAAATTGCCTATACAATGGAGCCGTCCATATATTACGTAAGCAAATTTTTGGCCATTTTTAACCCCCCTCCCCATATAAGCAAGCATAAAGATTTCGAAGACCCCCCTCCCTATAATTACGTAAGATTTTTGCACACGTTCGATGTCCAAGACTAAACAAATTTTCAAGGCAGTTACACGATTCTTTCAATATTATTATACGAACGATATAATTGCATTGAAAAAATTTCAGACAAAAGTCTTACGTAAGAATATATGCGACCCCCTCTCCCCCCCTATGTAAGCATTCGTAAGAATTTGTCTGACTCCCCCCTCCCCCAATTATGCTTACGTAATATATGGACGGCCCCTAACACGTGTCAGCTATAAATATATATTTATTCCTTAAATATAGATATATATCTAGTTTTAAAACGATATGCCACAATTACTAAATGCAATTTTATAAATATTGAAAAACATTTAAATTTTCAGTAAAGAAAAACACTACTAAAATTGTTCAAAATATACACGTATATTCTCGTTATTGATATCCATGTCTTTTCTATTTAAAATATGCTGATACTCTTGCATATATGTATATATTGTAGCAACACACAATACATGTAGTAGCAAGCAAAAAGCGCAATTTGAATTTTTCATTATCTAGTAAAGATTTAAGTAGAGAGGCTGTTTTTAGAATATATTTGGAATATATACATACTAAGAAAATTTAATCGTAAATAATACAAAATAAAATAAATTATTATAAAAACTGGTTTTTTTAAATCGCAAATATATTTTGTTAATTTTTTTGTTTATGTCTAACAGATAAAGTTTACCTATATCTGTCAGAATTTAAATCAATAGAAAAGCAATTACCTATAACATAATAATACAATACTATTATTTAGTCGGACGACCACAAGCTTTAATTAGTGTTATATCTCTATTCTGCATAATATTAATTATTGAGAAATAATCAAACTTCGAAAATGTGGTCTAACTTTCACATTATGAAATTGTTTTAAAATATTTCCAATCTAATACTACTCACTATATCATAACGAATCATAAAAATCTATTATCGTTGAACAATAACGGATAACCAATTATGTGGACAAAATAAAGTCATGCATCTTCTTTGCTCGCTATACTGTATATAGTGTATATATGTTAAAAGCATATGACGAATCACCGATTCGCAAATTCAATCGGTTCTGATCTTGTCTGTTCTCCAATTCCACGACGATTCACGATTCGCTCAACGTTTGCTCCGGTACATCACGTTGTATGCCCAACAGCGGCACTATTGTTCTAACCGCCAATTATGAATATTCATGGAAGGTCCACGTGTCGTCGAGGCGCAGAGCGCGATGCAAACGCGGCACACCATTGTGAAAGTTACAATACATACGTATATTCCAACATGAATATGCTTACAAATTGATCTTGCGCGTTAAATCTCGCAGAGAGATTCGCTTTTTACAAATTATCACCGACGTGCTCTCATTTCTGTGATTAACAATTCAGTTAGACTCTCTGTATTATTATCATAAAAATTGGCACGTGATAAAATTTCTATAATACGCTCTCATTTTCTAAAGACCGTCGGACTGCTTTGTCTGCATGCAATTATATTTAAATATTAATTTTATTTCGACTGAATAGAACGAAACTTTATTATTCAATATTATTTTTAGTTATAAACAATTTTTTTAATTATAAATTAATTGTAACTAATTGTAAATTCAATTAGATCCCCTAACTAGGTATACGTGTAACAAAATAATTATTTAGATAATTGTTATTACGAATGACTTCCATCACTAACTTGACACACCGACAATTTAAAAAAAAGAATAAAATTTCGAATGCATGCTTGGCACAGAATTTACGACTTTTTGTGTAACATGTGATCGTGTTAAAAACAACTAGAACATATTACAGAATAAATGGAGCGGTAATGATTTAGTTGGAAACGATTCAAAAGATAGAATTCAATAAGTTTTAGCTACTATTTTATAACGATACGAGCGATAATATTTGATACCTAAGAAGTTTGACTCTTTAATTGTAACGAATTCAAGATTGACACTACTTTATAATTTGTAATGTTTGTTTAGTCATCGAAATATTGAAGATGAAACGACCTAATGAAGATCAAAACGTCTATAATTATCAATATCGAATTCTCTTGACTGGGAATAATGTGGTAAATTCATTTATTTAATATTGTCTTGAAAGAGAGCATATAAATAGAATTTGAAAACAAATTAAAATTTCATAATAATGAATAGTTTTTCCTTATCTTCTTTATATTGTACTTATTTCTCTTCCTCTCTCTCTCTCTCTCTCTCTCTCTCTCTCTCTCTCTATCTATCTATTAATATTTTTAAAATTTCGTGATGGATAAATACAATTTAAGTACATTTTTATTACATTACATTTTCCACGAAATGAAGTTTTTATATTTTAATCAACTTTTTTATGACTGACATCATACAAATATGATTCGTAGAAAAGATGATTGAGAAAGACATTAAAATTTCCCAACCAAACGAACATAATCTTGTAAAACTCTCCTTTTCTCTCTGCACAAGAATGTAAATTATATAAATTACAGAAATTTTTTACAATAATTAATTCGTATAAAAAATATTACTTCTTTCTTATCAGCCATAAATATGTAAAATTTAGATAAAGATTTCATTAAAAATACAAAGATATATAATAGTTGTCATACTAAAAATAATTAATATAAAATAAATAATATGTATAATAAAAAATTAGGAGAACTAAAAATAATATACTAAAAGAAAGGTACTAAAATATAAGAAAAAAAGAGAAAAATCGTACAAATGTTTGTAGCCAATGTCAATGATATGCAATTTTAAAATTATTTGAAACTCACTAGAGTTCTCTCTTGCCTTTAAGAATGTAGTATATCATTCGTATAATTTCCGCAAAAGGTATAAAATTGAAATTATATTAATATTTATCAATTTTAAAAACACGTCACGACGAACTGACATGATTCTATAATCAGAGGGACAACATATTAATTTATATTACATATTAATTTTAACTTTTAAAATTGTGAATCAATGTTTCTGAACTTCGTTTTTTGTTTCCTATTGAGCGTATTAATTACTGCATTTCTGTCAATCTGCAAGTGACTTGCTCTCAATGGAAGATTTTATATTTCTGTTTTTTCGCTGAGGGTGACTCTAAAGTGAGCCGACACGTTCGACACAATAAATGAAGATAACCATTAACACCTGAGTATTATCTACATCTCCTAACTCTTCGCTCTTTACATCAGCGTTAGACTCTTATTAGCCTTCTCTGAATTTCTATTTTATTATTTAAGATTGAGAGTCCTTATTTATATATTTATGTAATTGTTTATTAATATTTATACTCTCCACATAAAAATAAAGTAAAACTCGTATATATGTATATGAAAGAGTTGTGTGTGAATAACATTATTTTTATAATTTATTCACTGTTTTCTATCATTTTTTTATTGTTATAATACTTTAACTTCAAAAATAACAATAAAATTTCAATTTTTTTAAAATTTAAATATTCAAGATAATTTATGTAAAGTTTCATTATAGTGCAAAGATTAGTTATTTTCTAAATAAAGTTTATTTATTTACAGTAAATAAAAATGTACCATATTAAAATAAAAATAAAGAAATGATATTCTTTGTACAATTATTTCATATGTATATAGTTTTACAATTAGTATTCATTTTTTTTATAGAAAGTATAAATATTAATAGAAAGTATAAATATAAATATAAATATTAATTTTGTACAAAAAGTATAAGTAATAATATATTTCCAATATTATACTTCTTACGGAGATTATATACGGGTGATACATCTTTGGGTGCGCTCCATTTGGCGCTTACAATGCTCGCAAGCATTATTTATCCTTATTTAATATTTGATAAACAATAAGGATGAAATGATTCCATGAGCGTTACGAGTATCAAGAGGAGCACACCCTTTAAATAGTGTCTGAGATCGAATCAGTGTTTCGATTTAAACCCGATTTGCACGTAGACAAACGTATCTCTTACCTTTGCACGGACAAAAACCTTTACAGGCAATGTGGACGGAGGTATGATGAATGCAGTTGTGGTACTCGAGTCGGCACGGCGAACTGTACGTGCGATTGTCGTTTCCGCAGAGGAATGTAGGCTTCACCACAGGACATTCCTGGCACCTGTAACACGGGAAAAACACCGACGGTGGCTTTAAACTAGACGCTTGGCTGTCGACACGCGTGTTTCTCGAGAGATCGGTTTGGCAAGTGAGAGACAAAGGACGGGACTCTGCCGGCTGCTCGCGCGCGAGAGAATATCGATATTCGATGCTCTCTCGCCGTGCACCGTGCGCGCCGTTTGTGAATTTTGTTAAACGACGTGTCACTGGATATCGTGAACGGCGAAAACGAGATGACGTAGGCCCCGTACTCGCGTACGTGTAGCCTTGATATGAAGCTCATAAAACTTCTCATAAAAATTTATGAATTCTCGTGGGAGACGACGTGCTACGCAAACGCTTTGCGCTGAGCTTTACAAGCTTTGCGGCTATTCTGGTTGAGCTATCTTGACGACACGTCGTTACAAATTGTCAACTATCCTCGCAACTATCTGTTTGCAAACAAAGGATCGTACAAACATATCGAAGAGAAAGACAGAATTAGTTATGATGCGATTAACGGACGATGAAAATCCAAGAACATATACAGTCGCGAATTATAGTTCAGTGAAATAAAGATCAAAGGCACCGCTTCGCGTAGAAAAGTATTGGCAGAACGATGCTCTTGGAAGTTGACGAGAGGCTGGAAAAGTCTCTAGTTTGCTCGCTCCTTCAGTACGAGGCTGAATAATGAAAAGCCAAGGATGTGCTGGGAAGTCAATTACAGATATGGCCGAGTTTAATCTCCAG
Source organism: Mycetomoellerius zeteki (assembly GCF_001594055.1). Taxonomy (NCBI): domain Eukaryota; kingdom Metazoa; phylum Arthropoda; class Insecta; order Hymenoptera; family Formicidae; genus Mycetomoellerius; species Mycetomoellerius zeteki. The sequence goes on from NW_017257999.1 coordinate 672,271, forward strand.
AATTGCTTGCCTGCTACCGTCTAAGCGCACCATTGTACGTATTATTCTCGACGTGCTCTCGCTTCGACTGGCGCTTCACGGCCGCGTGCGCTCGCCTCGCCTCTTTTGTTCCCCCGTTAATTCCGATACTGCGAGAGAATCTTCCGATTTCCATGCAAAAATCTCGCCGTCGTCGACGCGGCAAATCTACCGAATTTCTACCGAATTTCTACCGAAAGAAAATGGGATGTTTTGATGAATTCTAGAAATAAGGGGAGAATAATACTATAGAGGAAACATTTTGGCTGATTGTGCACTTTTAAAGATTGCATAATCTACGAATATTGTGTTCGCGATTATGTTCAAATGTTGATCAAATCTTGTATTTATTCCTGCACTATCAAAATTAAATCTTTTAATATCAGAACAAAGAATCTCCCTCGTCTAGCTTACTTACATCCGCTGTTAACAAATTAATTCATCAAGATTTGCTTGTAAGACACATTCTGAATGGGGACAAAGAAAATTGCGTTAACTGTGAAGCTCTTACGTAGAATTAGCGGAAATTTTTCGCACGAGGCTACTCGCTTGTAAACCGAGATGCGTAATATGACGGAGCGGATAAACTGAGAAAACCGCAGGGACGACCAAGATACGAGACTAACATAGACAGTACCGTCCGCTTCACCTTGTGATAAAGGAGTTAAACCGGCTTAATTATTACGTTACTTGGTTTAAACTAATTATGCGTTTGCGCACGACCGCAAATTCTCGAAGGAGAACGTAGCTACTGACGCTATTGTGGTCGAATCCACCTTGCCTTGCGGGAAGCACGGGAGCCCCGCGCAATCTTCGTCGAAAGGGGGAGCTTTCACATTATAAATCACGTTATAACGTGTCGATATTAATTGTTCCATAATTCAACAGCAATTTTCGATGTGATGTCGTGGTCGCAGCAATTGTCGAGCGGCCGAGTTTTGCGGAAACGGAAATTCGGCTCGTGTCGAATTAATTGTGAGGTTTATGCATGCTCGGAGCATGCATCGGTGCGTACAATCATTGGCGATCTGTGCTTAAATTTCATATTTCACAAACATATTGTGTGAGGGAATATGAGGGAGGCAGATGTGACATGTATTCAACAGAAAGAGGGCGAATAGATCTAAAAGATTAATGACGAAAGAAGAATATATAAAGAGAAAAAGAAATAAAGATTTAACGATATACTAGATACACTTTTCCTGAATAAAATACAGTTTTTTCATGTCCGATAATAATATTGAAAAATATGTGAATTCCCACGATTCAGTTGGCAATATTACAGATGTAAATAAATTTCAGTGAAAGCGTATACACATACGTGAGTATGACGGGTCAAATGGTTATGGAAACTTTTGAAAGAGATATTCAGGACTGCGAACGTCTTTGCAACCAAAATAGAAGCATTGAAATTTAGTTTACTTAGCTCAGTAAACGTCTAATCACGTCTGGTACTTGCACTGATTGATAGACCGCTATTTATTGATCGTTAAACGGCAGGTCATTCGCTTCTCCTAAGAAAAAGTTTTCAGTTAGGTTTCAATTGCGCTTGATTGAATGAGACGTCAATGGTCCTCTTCTCGTGGTAGGATATTCAGCGAGGGAACAAATCGTATAACTGGAAAAGCGGGAAGGCGTGGCAGGTGGTAATGCACATGCCAATCCACCTTTAATCCACCCCTCTATATTGGGAGACCCGGCCGCCTGAGCGAAGCCGCCTGTGAGAAGCTCGAAACTTTCGTCAGGTGGCACTTGAACTTTATCGTGTCTACTTTAGATGTTCAGGATAAACCATTACCTTCCTCTCAACGATACTTCCGCCAGTACCTAAATCCAACAATCGAAACAAGATCGCAGTGCTGCAGCAGACACAAAAAAGTTATTTTGAAAACGGGAACGGATGTCCCACAAACGAAGTTGTAGAATATATAAAGCTTGACAAATTGGATGTTGGAGAATAGCGTTACCTACTTTTGCATGACGAGTTGCAGCTATTACGATGTGTAATTAAAAATTCATTGAAAATTAATATCGCAAGGCAGTGTTTAATTAATCGCCTGGGAAAGTTCCTCCCATATAATTCATCGTCGACGAAATGAAAACGTAGAGTGCACTTCACTCCGAGAAGTGCAGCAAGATAATTAACCGACGCTGATTATACTGATATTAATTAAATTGGATTCTCATTTGGGATTCAAATCAATTAAATGTACGGATTATTAATACGGGTTATTTACCAATGTTAAATTATCTTGAAGCATGAGATTGACTGTTTGTTTTACGAATACAACTGTTTTACGAATACAATTTATAATTACAGTACTGTGATAAACTTAGATCCCGAAATTACTTCTCTTCATTGAGTAAAGAAATAATACATTTATCAAAATACATTGCTAAAAAAAGACGTACTATTTCTACATTTTAATTAAAGAGTCTACAAAATAAATAATTCAATACATTATAAAATAAAGCCCATTTTAGATTATTTATAATCCGTATCAGAATTCAGAATAGAAAACCATTTATATAATAAAATTTGTATAATATAAAAAATACTAAAAAAAGTCAAAATGTATGAGTATATAAAATGGATATTAATACATACATAAGCGCATATCAAAAATTGATTTTAATTAAAATTAAAATGTAAAATTATAAATAGAATTTTATCCTGAAATTTCATGCAAATTATAAATCGTTTAAAATAAGTTTAATATAAAATAACATAAAATAAAAAAAGGTACACAAAATACGATATGATATGAATAACAGCAATTATAAAAGTAAAAATAATCAATTATAAATTATTATAAACTTCTAAATTTGCTAGAAACTTGAAATAATTAATCTGTCATTTTTAAGTAATTCTTCGAACTGAAAAAATTTAAGCGCACGATTTTGCTTATTATAGCTTGAAACATCTTTTCGTGTATGTTAAAGAGCAAAAACTTTTAACTTAAAATAAACTTCAAAATGAATGAAATGTAAATATAACCGGCAAAAATTAAGAAAATGATCTTTTATGTCTTCAGAAAGAATACATTATCTTTTAGTGTGGTAATTACATTAATAAAAATATTTTATAATCAACGAATATTTCTAACAAATAAACGTTTCAAAATTTTTCTGTACAATTAAAGGTGAGATAGAAAACTTTCATGCCATTTCTCATGATAGCCGGTGCTATCGGCAAGTTAAGAACTTAAATCCTAGAGGAACAAATAAAACTTCTCTATCTGTCTCGCATCTGAAATGTGTTCGTCGGCGATACATGTAGCGTGAGTACACGTCGTTCACTGTTATCATACCATTGTCGCCATTCACGATTTTCCTCCCGCCGCATTCCGACTGTCACGGTGATATTGCAGAGAAAACGGGACTGGGGCACGTGATGATGCGTAAGCAATACGGAGAGGGAAACAATCGCGGATCTTTCTTCGGTCTCAGTTCCGTTCGCGCATTTTCGCCGCACACCGTTTCGTTCTGTTCCGTTCCCCGTCGCTGCGCTTATATACGCCCCCGAACTTTTGATTTACGCGGCCTCGATGGAATTCCATGAATGCGAAATGTAATCCCCTACACAACCCCTCTCTCATCCCTTTTCCCGGCCAGTTACCTCGGGTCATCCCACCATATCACCATCCCACGTCCAATGTGAAACTTTGCGTTTCAATCGTGCCCTCGAAGTAACAAACGACGGCAGCTGCCTACGGGAAATATATTTTCAGCGAAAGGATGGGCGATTTATTTAGAGAGGAAGCGACTGGACACGAGCGGCAGCACGGGAGAATCAGAATCTATGAGAATCCCCCGGTCTCTCTGGCGGAAAATCCGTGGAGTTACTATAAAATGAAAGAAGAACTGTTTATTACCCTCCAGACGCTAACGATCTGCGAGCGTCAATAAGAACTTTGAGAAATATTCTTCGTAAGATGCGCAATATCGCTCAGTATAAAATCTTGAGGCCAGTCCTTCTAAGCTGTATTGAAATGAAATGATATTAAAATAAATTACATACCCTTTGCAATTCTGTATTGAGTTAAAAACTTTTGATGTAATGTGTGTGTGTGTGTGTGTGTGTGTGTGTGTTAGTAACCTTTCATATATAACTCTTTAATCGTTAAAATAGATGTATATATAGAGGAGAAGGTGGTATTATGGCTAGTGTACATATTGTGGCCTCCCTTAATATCTCCACTATTATATAGCGAATCCTAATGATTACTTATGGAATTATTAGTTCAGTAGCTCGCCGTTACATCATGACGCTAATATTATTAATAGCCAGCACTTATTATAATGCATATTTACTTTCAAGTATTTCGAAACGTTTCTGAGATACACTTCAGCATTTAATTACACCTACTTCCCCCCTCATTTTTCTTAAACTTGAGCATATTATCACACGAATATGTGTATTTTTGAGTGTGTTATTTGTTATTTAACATTTTATTTGACTGTATATATTTTGAGTTATACAAATTTAAACAATACTATGGCATTTTGCTAATGTGGCCCTCTATGGATATTGATTACTCACGAAACTCATATTTTTAAGATTTTCATATTTCAAAATAGTTATTTGATAATCGATTGTAGCTCTACTGTTAATCTATAGTTTATATTACATATACTATTTTTAGTACTGAGATTTTTAGTACTAAAAATAAAATTAGATATAAAATAAATAAACAGAGATATTTTTATATAAATAACAATCAAATCGACCTCGATGAAACGCATATTCCTTCCGTCTTTTGTCAACCTGCGATTAGCAGTCGGGGGGGGGGGGGGAAAAATACGTTTTTTTAAATAAACAATGATACATGTTAAATAACACTAGTTTACAACAAAAAATTACTTTGGATTGGAATACGTGTCTCTTATAGATTTTTGGATGCCGAAAAGCGAAAAAATTCTAACACGTCAAATTTTTAAGATAATTGAGGTTTAATATGTAAAAAATGGTTTTTGGCGATATATATTTGACATTTTTTTATAAAGAAGATTAACGTTGTCTTGAAATTTCGATCAGAAGTCATGAATGTATTGTTCATCCTCTCTAAAATTCATTTTTTTTTTTATTGCTTAAGATTGAGAGTCCTTATTTATATATTTATATAATTGTTTATTCTTTCAAGAATATTGCACATTAAACTCGCATGTATATTTATTAATTTCATGCAGCCATTCATTCATCACGAAAAAAGATTTAAATTTATATTACATCATGGTAAAAAATCAATCTCGATATTTTTGTAAAATTTCTTGCAAGGAAGAGTATCATTATTTTAAATTTTATTTTTAATAAAATAACTTCAAAATTTTTTATAATAAATTTTTCTCTAAAGAAAAATGACAAAAGAAGCCTTTATAATTTCCAATAGTCAGTATAAAACTTCTAAATAACAATACCTATTGCATAACAAAAATGTTATGCAACACGCTTTCACAGTCATGTGTTTCGTGATTCGAAGCCATTTACATTTTTATATGTATCAGTCTCAATAAATTGTTTGATATTGACACTCGAATTGCCTTTCTATAACAATATATCTCTCCTGTACATATCAATTGTTACGCAACGCGCAATTAAAAAAATGTGGCTAACATCAATATTGCGATATATATCAAAATGTCCAAGTATCAAAAGCTGCCATATAAAATGTTTCATAAAATATATTTAAATTTAAAATTCAGATTCCTCATCAATTACAATACATTTTCATAAAGCGTAACGTATTCTTTCTGTTAAAACTTTCAGTTATTAAATATCTCAAAAAAAAAAAGCTACAGTGTTTTATATAGATTAACATTTATATAATAAAATTATTATATAAATGTTAGTCTATATATATGTGTATATATATATATATATA
>NW_017257999.1:678759-679203 GCF_001594055.1 Mycetomoellerius zeteki
GCCTCTATTTTTATAACAAATTTATTCTCAAAATTTGATCAAGTTCCTATATTACCATATGTGTTTATAAATGTGTTTATAAATAATCCAGTCATTTATAAATGACTGGAGAATCTCCTTAAAACACGCGCACATGTGTTTCAAGTTAAAATTTACTTATAAAACAATATTATAACATTGAGAAAAATCATTGAAAACATTTAAAATAAAACCTTTATAATATTCGTTCACTTAGGTATATGTCTGCTGGCACACATTACTACTTTAGTAAAAATTATAATTAGCTTGTATAATTATGAATCGTGTTTCAAATGCAGCCATTAAAATTTAATTTATTAAAATGATAATCGAAAAGTTTATTTTTTTAAATAGCAATAAAACATGCAATTGTATATTAATATAGTTAAATAAAAAAGATCCTACACTGAAAAAAAAGATTGGCTG
>NW_017257999.1:679410-791579 GCF_001594055.1 Mycetomoellerius zeteki
CATATTTTACCATCTAATTTACTGCAGCAGCCAATCTTTCTTTCAGTGTATACCATATGTACTTATATATCATATGTATAAAATATCATAACAGATTAAAACAACGGTGGAAACGGAGATATTTCTATATAATATGTTTACATTGTATTTAGATAAATATATCGTTTATACTTTATATCGTATTTATTTAAACGGTAATAATGATAATAATAATAATAATGATGATGATAATAATAAAAGTCAGCGAAAAGAGATTATATCAACTTTTTCGCTAGGGAAATATCGACCGTAAATTGGCAAAGTCTCAAACTAAGAGTTAAACTTCCACCTGACACGAGTCTGTACATCGACTTTAAAGCTCCCTTCGCAGGACTGGCTCTTTGACGAAGACAAAGCATCGGCTCGCGGTGCAACATGGGAAAAGCTGACTCGCAAAAAGAATCCCGACGGGCGCTCGGGCTGTCTTTGTCAGTGCACAACGATTTTTCTTGACGATCGACAGGAGGAGTCGCTGCTATTAACGACCCTGAACATTGCACACCGGAGATTGAAGCTCGTAATGAACGAGCCGACGCGACATTGCGACGACGACGGTGACGATGCTTATAGGATCCATCGGGCATTTCCCGTTTTAATTGCAAGATCGTACTGGCACTGTTTGCTTATAATTAACGATACGCTAAAGCACTTTACGAATTAAAACTTTTATCATCATCCTCTTTCTCGCTGTTTCTCGTCTCACGTCTGTTTCTCACTCTCTTCTTTTTCATGGATTTCGATTCACTTAACGTACCTTTATTCTCCACTCCCTCGCGCTCCTCAGCCGCGTAATCACTTCTCGATACCATACGCGAATCCGAGAGCGCGCGTACAGCAGAATCTATTTTTCAATTATTGGATATTCCCATGGATCGAATCGACGGAGAGAAAGAAAGCAGTGACAATGAAATTCTTGTCAGAATTAATCGATTCCCATCCAGAAAGCGATGTGAAATTCAATCGTTTCTCTCAAACGTGAATCTCATCGCGGTCCAATGACGGGCTCAACAATCCTTGTAAACATTTGTTTAGCTGTTCTATTTATCAAAATCGTATATTTCGTATAAATTCAATCATCTAAATTCCTCTACTCACATTTCACAATATTTAAACGATTATACAACTTCATTTTTTATTCAGATCGACGTAAAAAAAGAATATCCGGAAAAAATAAATTTATTAAAATGCAATTGTGCCATTCCAGAAAATTTTTATAAATTTATGGGATTTATAGATAATAGCAACGGAATACGGATTGTAAAATTAAGTGAACTAAATTTATATTAAAGTGTTATAGAAGTTGTAGGACTCTTGCGCATAGAAAGACACTTTCAGTAAAATGTTCACTGAATGATTTAACTAAAGGTACATAGAAAACCTTTGTATAAACGCGATTTTTACAAATTTTGTGAGAAAATGATACGTAAAAAGTTATAAAAAAGTAATTTTATCAAAAATTATAAATAATTTTTTACAATGTTATTTTTTGGTTCACAATTTGGCAAAAAAACTAGACCAAGATCTTTTTTTAATTTCAACGATATATTTTCTTCATAAATAGTAACTTTCTCGATTACTTGGTATAAATGGTACTTCCTCGATGAACTTTTAACATAAATTAAAAAACTTCTCTTGAAAATATCAATAAAGAATCAAATTTTTCAGAAAAAACGTGATATTAATTCAATTAATTTATTAATTCAAGACTCAAAAAAAGTTTTCTTGGAATCTTCATGAATATGTACATATCTTTAAAGTGCGTTTAAAAATAGCTTATTGATATTTATTTCCGTTTGCGAGATATCGTGGCAAAACCAAAAAAAATCAACATTTTTTAAATTATTTGTACAATAAAAAAATATGGGTGCACACAAATTTAACATCATGTGATGTTTATATAATTCTCACCGTATTGTTATTGATATCAACACCAACATGATGCGAATTTAAAAGCTATATTGGGTGGTGTTAAATCCATTTAATATAGTAGGGGAGACCGGGCACAAGAGGTAAGTTGGCATTGCGTTCCGTTTATGTATTTGTGGCAAAAGAAACAATGGAAAAGTTATTGCAAAATATCTCTTTTATAACATAGGTACTTCTCCCTAAGTTTCACTTAAATTAAACAAGTATTACAATAAAAAAAAATCTAATTCAAAAGCAGGCAAGAAAATTTTTGATCATTTCATAATTTCATATTAATATCCTTCGGCTTGAGAAAGCAAATCTAAGTAATGTATTATTAATTAAAAGAAAAATGTTTGTTAGTATACAATACGTTATTTTGAGTAACAATAGTAATTTATTACAATAAAATGGTCAAAATCAGACGTGTGTAAGGATGGGGTACTTTGGCTCATATCATAAGAAAAGGTTAGGTTGACTTATTGTACCGTACGTGTGAACATTCATTTACAATTTAACTCTAACAAAATACTTTATATTTAATATTTCTATATTAAAATAAGGTAGAACTAAAATAAAATTTATATTTATTTTTCTGTAACAACATTTTGCTGTTTGATAATTACAAAATAACTTTGAAAAATACAATTTTTACTAAGAAGTACATATCTATTCTCTAATTTTTATTTCTATTACTTTTCTATTACGTTTTTGTTAATTTAATATAGAATTTATCACAAAGGCAATTTATACTGTGATATGTACCAATTTACCCCACATATTGGGGCAAATTAACTACAATGCAGAATGTTCGTATTTCATTTATTGCAAGAAAATAAACAATGTATAGAACTATTATTAGTATGAAAATGTAGAGAAAGGTTCTCTCTATCACACTGATGTATTTTAATCATAACAGTTAATTGTTTACAAAATCTAATGCTAAAATTGTGGAAATTGTGCCAACGAGACCCGGTCTCCCCTACTGATATCAACAACAATGAGAGTTATATAAATGCTACAAGATGTTAAATCCATACCTATTTTTTAGAGTGTTTAAAAGCTACATTTTTAATAAAATTTCTTTTTTGCAACTTTTTATCCATTATTTCCTCACAAAATCTCTAAAGATTTAATTTATAAATAGTTTTTTATATATCCTTTTAGTCCTCACAATTAACAGTAAGTATTTTACTAGAAGTATTTTTTTCCTTATTTGTGCAAAGGTCCTATAATCTTTTAAGCTGATATGAACTTCGTTTTAATAAAGGAAGATCACAAGTTTTGGTTTACCACAAATTATATATGTGCATCGAGGAATTTGAGTTTCGTACACTTTATCTAGCTTAACAAATACGAAAAAATTTCAATGTAGAATAAAAAAGTTTCTATCGAAAAATGGCTTGGATTCACGCGTAAAGTTACACAGTAAAAAAAATTTGTGTATTTATTGGAAACGGTCCACTCACGTTTGTGTTAATAATTTGTGTTGAATTTTTTAACATATTCGAGTATTAATTTAACATAATGTGATTATGTTATTTAAAAATTTTTTGTGAAATTGATATTCAATGTTTCTTATAGTGTCAAAATGACAATTTATGAGTAAGTGAACAAGTAACACAAAAATAATGTGTTTTAAAACGTAAATTCTAAGACAAATGAATGAAATATGTGTTAATTTAACATTTTTAATAAATGTTAATTTTTTGAAAAAAATACGTTCTCACGTGTTTATTTGTTCTCACGTGGTTATTATGTTTACAAACTGTGTCGAGGTTATCTTTCTTTGTATTTATTCTCTTATGTAATATTTGTGTTACCTTCTAACATATTCATCTTGTGTAAAATTAACTCAAAAATTTGAGACATGCGATTTCTGTTAAATTCAACACATTTTTTCTAACTGTGTACAAATCGAAATCGCTCAGAAATCTTTGCTTTTTGGACAGTCATACGAAAATAGAAAGAACAGGAAAATCCCGTGAAGAACAGATGGAACGAATGTGGCATACGTACCAAGGAGAGGAAGGAGAAGAACACGGACTTAGTCAGACGGGAATCGTCAAAGCATATCAACTGCGCGACCAACGTCCAAATTTTGAATTAAACATGAGAAAGCAGCGGTTGCACGGTAGTAGAACCGAACACACGGTGGGATACCCGAGGCAAATGGGACGCGCATTCCTACTTCATGTAAAATTCCGTCCTTGGTTACCGTGGTTGCAAACCAAACCCGATCCCTTCGCCCGTAACGGCTATCGATAACAGCTTATGCAGACTCAAGAATCGATGTAAGTGTCGATGGCTTGTTCACCCTCCGGAGAAGCTTTCGGAAAAAACGGAAGAACTGTCGCTCTAATGTCGTGGCCCGTCGTCAAAATAGCGAAATGATAGTCGATTTAGAAATTCACGATTAAATTCATTTCGAAAACATGATCGGGGAATTAATGAATAATTATTCATTAAACAAAAGTCACTCGTTCGAAGAACATCCGCTTTCTCGTCTTACTAATTACGACAAAGGCAAATGAGCGACTGAGGCTCTCGTTGCAAACAGGCAAATGGCCTTCGTATCTTTGAATGCGCGCTGCAAATTGCAGCCATCGAGTCGCACGCTTCTTATCGAAGGAAAGAAGACTACTATGGCGCAATCCGATTCCGAGCAAGATTGAAGCGGACAACGTTATATGAGTTGTACTGAAAGCCCTCAATCTTAATGACAGCTTCTTTAACCAATTCCTTGTCGACTTTTTCTTACCTGAAACACCGAGATACCAATAGCCTCTGTGTTAGAACTAATTGAAAACAGAGAGCTTTTCGCAAACGCTGAGAGATACAATTAAATCTATTGTTCGCCACAAAGTTTCATTGTTCTCTCTAAATGAAACTTAATTATTTTTTAAAAGGAATTTTATTTTGAGATTTAATAATTAAAAGTTTCATATCAATACGAAAAAATGATTTTGCTAAGATATCTAAAAATTTTATAGGGAAAAGAAATTTTTTAATGAAAATTAATTATTGATTCATTATTATATCTTCAATGGTCTTTGAATGGAACAGAATCATTTTTTTATTTTATTTTTAATTATATGAATTCTTTAATGAAGTAAATTCTTTTTATATAGGAAAAAAGACTTCGAGAGAAGTCTTTATAATTTCTATTTTATAATTTTCAGTTCACAGAAAAAACAATTTTGCTAAAGTATTTAAAAGTTTAACTATATAGATACAAATTTAAAAATAATTTTGTTAGACTATCAAATAATTATGTACGATACTCAAGCATAAGCAGCAATACTATAAAAAGTTTTGATATTCCATAAGCAACCAGTTTGAACGTCCTACGAAATTATTTTAATGATCCAACAAAATTATTTTCAAATGTCTAACTAAGTTAGCCAATTGAGATCTAGCTTTTACATACTTTAGCAAAACAGTTCTTTCCGTAATTGAAAATGAAAATTATAAAATGGAAATTAAATATATATAAAAGTTTATAGTTTTGAAGGCTCGGAAAAAATTTTCTTCATTTTTCCGTAGACTTTTTCGGTTCTTTTCCCAAGGGTAGAAAAATTCATTGAACAAATTCACGTTATATGTTAGTAAAACACATTTGCTTCTTTTCATAAAAAAATTCGATTTACTAAAGAACCACCTTAAGAAAAAACTTAACACAAATATTAACTTAAATTAGTCTTTAGACTAATAGTTAGGATTACATTTGTTCCTAAAATAGTTTGTATTATATAATAACAAATAATCCTCTCCTCAAATGATATAAATCCCAAATGTAAACATAATAATTAGCTCAATATTAATTCCAACGCTAATACGAAGTGTCTCATTTCAATAATACTATAAAATACAAAAGTTGCTCGTGAGCTTATATATATATATATATACCTAATTTAAATAAAAAGCTTATATATTTTGTAACGAGTAAGTATTAAAACGAATCGTATAAAGCCTTTAGAATGAAAAAAATTATAAATTTTTTGAAAGCTTATCCTGACTCGCAGTTCTATTGTAAGAACTAATGACTGTTTAATACATATATTAATTTTTAATCGCTCTCCTCTTCTGAGCTACTCTCAGAGTTCCAATCAGAATAATCGCAATTAATATTATCACGGTTATCTGAAACTGACAATAATGAAGAGTATTCTTGAGGCTTTCACGGGTGTTACCTATGTGACAATCTTGCGTTTCGCGGGTTTTCTCCGTGTTCAGATCAGAAGAGTGTTATCTTCGTTAAATATTACATCTAAGGATATTGATTTTACATCATTAATTTAATACGTACAATTTCCATTTCGACTAGGCATTTCTTTGTGTTTACGAAGAAAGTCATGCGAGAGTGATAAATTGCTGCGAACAAATACTAATTTTTTCACTCTCTTAGAGTAGTCGAGACGGTTTCTTTTCTTCGAGTAAAGAAATCAGTCTGACCATTTGACCTTTCGCACGTATATGAAGTTGAATGTAATTGTAGTAAACGAACAGCAATTGGCGTAATAGAAATTCTGGATCATATTAATATGATGGACATTAAAAATTAGGTAATATGTCATTTGCATAGCGAAAACAGGAATTCTTCGCAAAAAAAGGAATTTTTTCCGGTTTTCTCCCAGTAATAAAAAAAATCTCTTTTTTTAAATTGTTATATAAAGGCTTCTCTCAACCTTAATAAAAAATTTACTTCGAAAATTTAAACAATTTATAATTAAAAAATAATTCCACTCGGACATCATTATTCCATTCTCTCTAATGAAAGTATAATAACAAATCAATAATTTTCATTAAAACTCTGTTTTCCCAACAAATAATTTATTTCGCAATTTCCATTAAAAAATACACTATTAAAAGTAAGATAAAAATTAATTCCATGGAAGATACGGTAATAAACCAATCGTTTTTATGAAAAATACAAGATCGTTATCGCATTTCTCTAAAATATTTTTTTAAAGATTACCATATTTGATGAATGATCTCGTTATACATCAACGCAAATAGATGTAAATAGTAACAAAATAAATATTAATTTTTCGTAGTTGAATAGTGAAAAAAAATTGCATATGTTTTTCAGAAACATTCCTCGCTTGAAACACGGTCTTTTATTTGACAATTTCATTTTTTGAAAACCAAGTTTCAAATGAAATTGCATGATAACATAGAGTTAAAGTCAAATCGCGAATGTAATATAATTGGGAAACGGTACAATGGCGCGGAAGAGTTCGTTAGAGAGTTATAGGTTAACGACTGCTTCTTGTCAATAGTGTTCTCACGCAATTTCTCACAAGATACTCGCAAAGTTGCTCGTAAAATTATCACGAGAACTTACCAGAGGCGTCCTTCTACAATTCGCGAGAAATAAATTTTGATTTCGCAGCTTCTCCAAACGCGATAAATACGCGGTGACCTCGTGCGAACAGACTAAATAGACCGAAGACATACAAGAATTACCGGAAACACTTTAAGATGCAAGCTCGCGAGCGAATAACATTACTAAGACTGCGTTTCCACGATAGTATGCAAATATTATGCGAAGACATAATTTTAGGAAACATTAATGTTGATACTATTTCGCAAACTGCTCGCCGCGACCTGAAATGCTAAGCGACGAACGCGTCTTTCCGACGCCGACGAAGTAACTTCAGATAATAGAAATTGCAAAATTCTATAATACGAAAGAAGAAAATGCCGATATTTTTCTGCAAAGCTGTACTCGAGCCAAATTTTCAATACGTCGCGAAGTACGATAACATTTTCGGATAATTGAAATCGGTATCTATTTTCCCGGATAAAGTTTCGCTGAGATTCCCGCGCGCGTCATTTCGCGTAAAATACATACATCCCGTATATTAAGAAAGTATTGCGATGAAAAGTTTCTTTATCGAAAAAAAAAGAAACGAACTATCTAACTTTATCGAGAGTATAAAACTTGAAAGCAGAAACCCTTTTCCAATAACATTTTTAACCATCTCTAATATGTTTTTAAATATGCAACTGTGCCACTGCAAAACATGCTGTATATTTCATGGATAGAAAATGTGCCGCGTAATATTTTATGCATGTTCTCGCATGGGACTCTTTGATCCCAAAATTTAATACGTCGTTGTTCTATCTTATTTTATCCAATTGTATTAGACTAGGTTACGCTTATCCTACATTACGGTAACACGGAAATAATACAGAAAGGATGCTTCCGTAAAATAGAATGTAAATGTAATGTTAAAGAAAGACACCGCACTAGCTAGATAAACGAGGAAATATTGGGCGAGGCTCGTAAGATTGCTGAGGACAGTAATTTCGCGAAATTGTGTAACATTCTCGTTCTTTATATCGGACATAATCTTTTATCATGCGTGACGAATTTCCAAAGGGCACGACCGAGCTAAAAAAAGGTAGATAGGACATTTCTTATCCTGCTAGTAGCTCGTGCAAATTTAAACAGGAAGAAACCTTCCGTCAGGTTTCGACTCGTTGCGACTTATATATATAACCGCTTTTTTCTCTCTGTCTCTTCCCCTTCTTCCCTTTTTAGAGTTTTTATTCCTTACGGAGAAGTATTAGACGTCTGCAGAGTTCTTACACGTGTCGTTAACTTCAGTTTGACGTCTGACGTGCCAAAAGCGAAAATCAAATACGGCGTTTTCGGCAGTGTTGTTGCCAAAATAAAATTTTTCACGGGATTACACAAAACTATGAATTTGTTTGATAAAACTGAAGGCGGTAAATGTTATTCTTGTAATATGTTTAATACTATTATGAATTATAATATTATCTATAATAATATTTAATTAATATAATACTATAATAAAAATATCAAATATTTTTCAAATTTTTGCTATTAATTGATCCATTCCATTATAAATAGCTGATATGTTAAATCCTTTTGTGTATATCGAGATAAGTATATTTCAGTATATTGAATACGCATCGAGTGTAAATCAAAATCGTATAATCAGAATTACTTTCGTTTTGTAAAACAGATTCGAGTAGTTTAATACAAAGTTTGTTGCAAAAATTCAAGCAAAGATTCGAACAATTTCTTCGTCAGTTGATGCCGCCTGTGCAATTGACCAGAAAAATGAATATGTAAAAATCATAAATTTTCAAAGCCGCCAGCAGGATATAAAATACTTTGTTTTCACAAGAGTGTAGTATTTTATATACCAACACACATACATACAACTCTACTGACGATTAATCCATTACAACGAACAATAGAAAGAGTTACCAGTTGTAAATTGTTTTGAAGCAACAACGGTTCGCGCGACAAAAAATCGCTAATGTTGATCATTACAATCATATTCTTAACATGCAACACAATTAGCTTTGTATAATACAATATGTATCTCAGACTAATAAATTAGCTACTAATTCTTTCGTAACAAGAGAGATGTAATTCGACGGGTACATATCTTAGGTACATATTTTAAAGAGATTTGCATTTCTGGATTAGTAGTATGTTAATAATGGCTGTTTGAAAGTGTAAAGGCATGCGTCTTTGAAAATGCGATGACAGCGACAGTGTTTCCAATTTCGCGCTCGAGCGACTTTATTCTCGAGGGAAAAGTGTTCGATCTCGTGCTCCTCCAAAGCGAACTTGCGAGATCCATTTGACGCATCGTTTGACAAAAGGATAGAAAGAGTTCTCCCAGTTTCTATAGGAACGATGCTACCGTCGTAATTAATTATTTGCCTGGCTATTTGAACGTAGACCTCACTAAATCCAAAGTCGATGAGCTTCTCTTTGGCCGGATGAGATTAACGCGAATTTCCCCGCCATCCACGCGCGCGATTTTTAAGCCCTTGATTTCTAATCGAGACGAGCGCACAAAGAAGATAACGTTTCGTAAAACTTTGCAAAATAAACTGTCGAAACTTAAGGGAAGTTACGTGCCCATTCTTTTTGCCGTTTCTTTCGATACGCGTGGAATCCGCACAAATCCAAATGGAAGATCGAATTTCGAGCGAGAATTGTTCGATATGATAATCCTACCCCCTATTACAATTCTATTGCGACGCACGATTCGGGAAAAAATTCTCTTCGGCGTTTCACCGTCTACACAAAATATATCGACGCAAAAGGATTACAAAACGAAATTCTCAATTCCGCTCGGGGAATTTTCTTTTCACAGAGAAGCCACGTTTAAAAGTTCGTGGGGTTTGTGCATGAGCTGATAATGCCCGTTTGACGTGGCTTGCGAAATATAAACACGCTGCGGCGCATTTCCCGAGCGCAATGTTACCTCTGGAACTAATTTTTCCTGAAACTTTGTCCGTCGTATTAAACAGAAGCGCGCGCGCAATGCGGCTTTTCCAAATGAAGTTTCGGAAACTATTCAAGAAACCGTTTGCAATCCGCATAAGAATCATGTCTTATTCTTACCGCTCGACTTCACGCTAATATTAATAATTTTACGTATCTATGGCGTCTATTCAGAGTACCATAAGAACATTGTTAAAGTTTTGATCGTTCTTAAAGCAAAAGTTTAAAAATTGCGTTATTCAGCAGGTTTATAGAAAAATCTATATGGGTGAATATTACGTATATAGATATATAACGATAATAGATATATAAAGATAATAGACTATATAAGGGTGAATATTACATATTCTAAAAGATTTCAAGGAGTGATTCCTCATACAAAGACGAAAACTTGATGACAATGTATTCGAAATGCAATATTTCGAAAACCGAACACTTGAATTATTTCATGAAACTCTTTATTACTTATATGTTTAAAAAAAATTTGATCAAAATAGCTTTTCGGAAAAAACAAAATTTTTAATCTTGACACCCTGTATCTTTGAAACTAAACCATTTTGCCACGTAAAACGGTAAGATTATAAAAAATAAGAGTAAATAAATGTAAAAAAAATAAATTTTCAAAAATATTGCAATTCCAAAATTTAAAAAAATTCTTTAAAAACAGACGATTCTTCGGGTAAAATTTGGAGTGATTTCAAGGCGAACAAAAGTGTGTTTGTGTCTCGAGAAACTTTTACATTTTACTCGAGTGCTTAAAAGCAACGAATCTGTGCAACGTGGATTAAACGGCTAATGGAGTCCGTTGTTACTTACTTTGACTCGTCCTGATCGTCGTCGTCGTCTTCGGAATCAAAGAAGGCGTCGTCGTCGTCCGAATCAACTGAGGTTTCGGTCCTCATTCGTCGCTGTTGAACTGCACGAGACTTTGGAATCACTATATCTCTGAAAATGCGTTATAATATAATTTATATTATTAATTTATGTTATTATAATTAGTACTGCACTAATTATTGGTTTAATGTTAGAATTGTAAAGAAATTAATTAGATTCAAATGAGCAACTCCGCTTTATTGGTTATTGAATCTCATTCCTTTTGCAATATTTCACTATGCTATTTTGTATCAACAAAAAAAATAATGAATCTATTTTATTTAGAGTATATGAAAGTTTTCAAGTTATTGTTTTAACCTTATAATAATATATAATTGTTGAATATAAGAAAAATGTAAAAATTTTTTGTAACTGTATCGTGAATAACTAATAACACAGCACTGCAAATCTAAGTGTGTAACAGATGACTTTAACATGTGTGTGTTTATTTAGTTTTTCATGTAAAAATTACACTGTACTATACGTTTAAACGCGTAATCTGTATTTATATGCAGTATTGTGTGTTATTGTTGCACTAATCACACACATACATTAAAATTACCTTTTACACACTTAAAATGCAGTGAGGTCTGCATAATTTTGCGGTTTGAAAAACAAGAAGAGATTTCTTGTAAATTTTGTGTGCTGAATTTGAATTCAAAAAAGAATGTTTTATTACGTCAAGTTTACAAGAAAAATGAAATTAAAATTTCTTAAAAACGCGTTTTTAAGGTATCTTCGTAATTAATAAAACCAATGTTTTATAGACTTTGAAAAAGATTCAAATTAATGCTTGAACATTGTACTCTCATATAAAAATATCAAATCTTTTATACCGACAGCATCATCGAATCTCTTGTACGCTTTGTTTTTAGAAGTGGATGTAGTCATACAGTGTCAAGTAGGACGATTGCCCCACACAGTACCAGTGCGAAACCATTGGAAATAAAAGTGAAAAACAGCGGTACTGTAACATGCAAACCTTATAACTCGAAAAGTGCTTCATGAAAAAATATTTTATTATAGCGTTTTGGAAAACTCTCGAGGCTACAAGAATATGCAATAAAAAATTGGGGGTTCCATTAAAAAAATTCATGTTGGCCCTGACCTGACCTTGGTAGCCCCCTATTTAAAATCCGTTATTTCCACCTTTTTTCCCCCAAGAAAGTCTACAACTTTCATATAAAACTTTTTCTTGTATCTCTCTTAGTTTCTGAGATATTCGCGTGGGGCGATTAAAATGCCCCACCCTGTATGTATCGTATATATCACATTTGAAAACATTATTAAAAATATAAAAATTTCAGTTATGTCTAAGTATATATGTAAAATTTGAGCACAGTTCTCTTATTCGGTTAAAAGTTATTTAATTTTTTTAGTCCAAATTCTTACGTAAAATCGCATTCTGTAATATTTATTTGCAAATTTGATGAAAAAGTAATATTAAATGAAATCAAACTTTAAACATACACTGATTAAACAATAATAAATGTTCGTGCAAAAGTTTGTTTGGATCCTTATATTCGTTTAAAAGTTATTGACTAAAACTGCAAAAAATATGGTTATTTTGCTGTACAAAATCATTATGAGCTAAATTATTTTTTGTTTTGTTTTTTACAATTGGTTTCAGGGGATATTCACAGGCTCATCAAAAATTAATGATATTGGCTGACTGTTTAATGATACTCTTAGCTGATATTGTATAAACCAAAACATCTACTCACCCATTGTGACTATTTACTCTTAAATCCACCCATTCCAACTACATTCACCCTTAGAAACAAAGCGTACCAAAAGTTCGATAATACCAACAGTATAAGATTCAATATTTTTATATGAAAGTACAGCACAGAAGTTTGTAATTTGCAATGTTACTGCAATATTGCTAGACTACTGCAATACTGTAATAATGCTTGCAATATTTCTGAAATGATTTATACTGTTATCAGGAATGTTCAGGCATTAATTTGAATCGTTTTCGAAATTTTTCACTTATCGGATTCATCAGCAATTTACAAATTTTCAAAAAAAAAAAGAAAGGAACGCATTATTGGAGCATTTCAACCACATTTTTCTTATAAACTTGATCCGATAGAGTATTTTTCCTTAATTGCAGATTTAGAATCGGCGCAAAAAAAACTATAAAAAATTATTTTTCTTTTCCAAACCGCAGAAAAAAATTTTGCAGACCTGTGTAATATTCTTAGTTTATCTCTCATCCCATATAAAGTCTCACTAATAATTAATAAACAATACAACAAGTTTTTTGTGTAGGAAATAAAACACAAGCTCGACAGACCAACTTCAAATTCTAATTGTTCTATTTCGGGCTTTGGAAACTTTTGCAAGAGCAATTCAGACGCGTGCGATTTGCATAGAACCTACTTTATTCGATGAATTAATGCTCGTTATGAAGTTTCGTGTCCTACAACCCTGCCGAGGCACTAGAGATACCACGCCCTAGGAATTACAGACGCGAAGCGTGAATTAGCTTTACGCGGGGCAAAAATTAAACGGCCATTATTCGAACTACGTTACACCAAGCTAAACTCCTGGTATTTAAACGTGCGCCATTCTAAATCCTAAGTTTCACCGACGTTCGTTAGGTTGATATAGCATTCCGTTTTAGCACAATCAAATGAAATGCATCCGAGAATTTAGTGCTTTTCTGTTCTTGATTCGTTGCTGAAGAGATTGCGTCAACTTGGTACAGTTTCTTGTTTCATCATCGTATTATTACTTTATCTGCCCGCGGCTGCGAAACAATGTAATTGCATTTACGACGGCGAGTCTGCTTTATCAAAAGCAAATTTTTTCATGATTATTTAACGTGGAGATCACTATAGGTACATTTACACCTCAAAAAAAATCATGGTAAAAGTTATGGTGCTTTCACATTGGAAAGGAAAATTCAACGTCGAATTTAAAATAGTTTCCGAACTTAGATAACGTTAATTGATAACTTAAGAAATTGTAAATTTAATGTTCATTCATCATTTAGTACAATTTAAAAAATATATTTAAAAAAATATATTTCGTACACGGAAAATTGAAAAACTGTCCAATTTTATTATTTAATTTTCACGTTTGCGGGTGGATGTTTACTTTCCACAAGGCAAAACTTACGATAAAACTTATTTTCATTAAATTAACTAGTACAATGATCCAGTGCAATTTAAGAATCATTAATTATTTTATTATAACATGCTTTCTCTTTAAATCTGAATCAGTGGATAGGCCACTGGCATACCACCCAGTGGCATACTTGCATAATCAATGAAGTTCAACTAAAAAAGAAAGTTTGAAAGAAAGTTTTTTTTATATAACTAAAATACTGATATTTACACGTTAATTTCAATCTTCCAGTACCATATTCATTGAATTTATGCAAACAAGGTTAGTTAGATTACGTAATAAAGGTTAGCTAGATTACGTAATAAAGGTTAGCTAGATTAGGAATCTCACATTTTATTCACTGATTACTAGTGGTATACTTGGCTATCAGTGGACATACTTGATATCAGTGATTATCTACTGATTCAGATTTAGAGAGATTCTTAACAATATTCTTTGCCATAGGATATTATTAAAAAATTGTTTACTTATTTCATTGTATATATACACTCTAAATTCTTTGGAGTGGAATCTCACTCTAAAGAGTGAAAATTAAGTTAGTCTTGAAAAAGGCCCGATTTTTCATTTTCTGGTTAACTTGTGGTTAGGCTTAAGTTGATTGTTTTATCCAATGGACTTTATCTAATGATGTCATGAGTGAAGCCTATTGGGTGAAACATCAGGTTAAATTTAACAAGTTAACAACACTGAGAGAAAGGATTTTGTTAATTTAACAAGCCACCAATACCTTCAACAAGTGATCGGTAAATATGTGACAACAAAATTGATTTGTTGTGATTGCTACTAGTCTATACTAATCAATTATTAATAATAGAAGCAAACTATATAGAGCTTAACCTATCTTTTGGACAGACTTTAGAATCATTTATCATAAAAATCATACATGATTATATCTTAAATCGTAGAAAACTGACCAATCACAGTCAAATGTAAGGAGAATACTTGTTTAGAATTTCTTACGATTTGAGACCCTACGACCATCTACGACTTCTATGTATATGTATGAGCCTTTTATTTGCCAGCGATACTATTGATTATTTGTTATCTCTCATTGACGAATGAGAAATAATTAATTTGCAATAGTAACTAATCGATCGTTTTCTTAACAAATATCACATTGGTTTTCCTTTGATTTGTTCCTATAACAAAATTATTTCTCTCAGTGCAGATGATGAAACATTGAACCTAAGAATGAGATTTCACTCTTCAACGTGGCAATTCACTTTAAAAAAAGGTATAAATTACTTTAATTACATACAAATCGTTCAAGTTCAAAATCTTCAGAATATATCGAGAATTTGTTTAAACGCGGAAACAAGATCGATCGATACGCGAAAGTGAAACTCGATCCCTACGATCACCATAGCGCATGCAAAATTAATCTCAAACAGGGGCATCGATTTATCAAGGCAAACCCATCGGGCTGCTTAGCCGTTAATGACGCATTAAGGTCATTTAATGTCGTACGGGTACTTCAAGATGAATATCGTCGATCGAGGTATCCGTATGCGGGATATGTATGCGCGCATACATCGTCCATGTAAATGTCCAATTACAGTTAATTGGCAATAAGCACCGCACAGGGAATCAATGATCACCGGGACGGCTTCAGTCGATCGGTGGTTTAATACCGTTTTGCGTCGATACGATATCGTCATTAATATCGGCGCTGTTTAGTGCCAACTTCGGCGGTACAAATGTCGAGAATTTCAACTATTCAGTTCCCGCGAAAATTGACGTGCTATGAAATTGGCAATGAATGGAGAAAGTTAGAGAGGGTGTTTCGGAAGATCGCTATTTAGTCGCGAGTAACATCTCGAGCGACGGTATGCACGTTATCGTTGTTTGCAGCAAGTCAATTTAGCCCAGCGCACTACGCAACGAAGCTCTTTCTTCCGAGAGATTGGCTATTGTTGCTGGTGCCAAGTAAAGACCGAAGATTTAGATAGACTTTAGTTTAACGTAAGGTAAATGGTGCGATAAACACATAAACTTAGAAATGCTGGACAATATATGGGATATTGAATACCCTTAGCAATACATTCAAATGCCACGTATAGTGCATAATAATTTTCACAGCAACAGAGGGTTAAATTTATCTTTGTTAAATTATAACGTGTTACGCATTCTTACTGAAATATTTGCTTTCACAATAAATAGGACACTAGAAATATTTCTGATAAATAAAAATTAAATCAATAATTCTTTAACCTTGTTGATCTGTTCAAATTCACTACATGATTATATCATTTGGGCCACACATTTGGGGCACAATTAAAAAGCTCTAAAAAGTAAAAAATAAAAAATTTTTTAAAAAAAGATTTTACAGTAACAAAGTCATCAAATACTAAAAAAAAAATTTTTAATAAAAAATTAGTAAAAAAATAAATTAGAATTTGGGTTAAATAGACCTGAATAGACCAGCAGGATTAAATAACATCTCTGAAATGTATACCTTGTGTTTGTATAATATAATGTTAATTCTTTGCGTTCATTTTCATAACTTTGTCATTAGGAGTTTTCAAGAATTGTCATCTTTACCTCCAAGCGATATTAATATTGCATTATACATTTAAAGTTTTAGCCTTAATCATTATATGTATATATTAATAATATTTATTTTTTCGTGCAAAAATATTAATAGCTAATTAGATTCCTAGTAAAGAATACTCAACAACGTTAATTTAATTATAAGGATATTTTATCTTAAAATATCCTTCCATTGAAGACTTCGAGAATGATCGAATTCGATATTTACCCTGATTTGTGAAGCTCTTTCTTCGAGACGCAGACGGCCGTAAACGTGTCCTCCAAAAGGCAAAGTTCCTTCTTCTTGCAGTTGAGTGGACGACAAAGCTCACCTGAAACAAACAAAAATCGACTTTATATTCTGACATTATGAATAAAAGTACATTTTATCTTCTATCATTGATTATTCTATAGAAATAAAACAGATTTACATACTAGGGATTTACATCCGAGATCGACAACGTGTAAAATTTTTTATATAGCAATTTGAAAATTAAGAGACACAGAGATAATATAAGCTTCTTTCATTTTTATTATCTTCTGTGTTGCGCCAATCTAACAGTAAATCTTAATAAGCTATAAAATTAAAATTAATAAAAACGCTGAGCTAAGAAGTGAACCTATTTTAACATGATGACAGAAGTAATCGTTTCGTGATAGAATCTATGTTTTATCTGATCTTAATTTTGTAGAACAATTCTTTCTCTTCGTCAAAACGTAAGATCTCTTTTATTTTATTTTCATTCTTCACTCTTTTTTTAAGTGATATTATTCATGAATGAAGAACCGACTGACTGAATAATCTAAATGGTTAGATAAATTTAACGCTTTGAATAATCTTTTAAGAGCTTACATTATTTATTTTTTATAATATTCTTTCAGTACCTTCAAATATTTTTATTTTTCCTATAGATAATTTTTGAACAAACTTTAGAACTATCTTTTGATAATTTTCAATCTAAAATAATCAAAATGATTCCTCTTGCATTTAAAATCCATCATTTTCTTTTCACAAAGCCATCACTATCTATTCAAAAGTTATATCGATGATTGTTGATCTTCTTACCGTGATAAACTAAGAGTGTTTTAGGTATTTCAAAGAAAAAAGAATAAATAAGAATCACCGCGTCACACTATTCATTGAATCAAACGGGCGCGATAATAATTCGTTATTGCAGTTATTTGATTACAATAAAGGAAGGCCATGATAATTATGATGAAATTGACCGATGTCGCTGCATTAATCGGACGAATTTTCTATCTACGAACCGAAATGATATGCGCGGACCCACCATGGATTATGTCGGACATTCGCCATGCACGCTCTGAGCATTTCCATTCATCTGGAAACCGTCGACAAGCGATATTGGTTCGAGGGAACACATTTCTATATATCTACTGTGCTCAACCGCCGAATCGGATTTCCCTTTTCTCCATTAACCGGCCCGGAACCGAGTACATCGTCGATGTCTTCTCTTGCTATCCTCGCAATCAATAAAACGGTACTCCAATTCAACCTGCAGCTTTTTAACGTATGGCAACCGAAAAACGAGTACGCTAACATAGAATCACAGACCACAGCTTGCAGGACTTTATATACTACACTTGATAATGTATTCCCTACTTCGAAGAGATTTAACGTCCTTTTAAGAAAGTATTATATACCCTAATAATTTTATTCACAAACTTTTTGTCGTATGCTTAAATAAACTTTGAATATATTTGTATAATTATAATATGAAACATATTATCATCTAATCATTTCATATTTCTAAAATTTTATTTATTCATTTCAAATTGGTCGAACTAGTCGTGTTGTAATAGATTCAAAATTACACGATATTTACAATAAAATATAATTATTTCTTGATTATAAATTATTTTTTAGTAGCTCAGCAGAAAAAATAACTAGTCAACACTAGAAATTGCTTAAAATAAAAAAAATAAAAAATGCTCTGCTTATGCAATTATGTAATTGTTTCTTATTTATATTTAAACATTTAGATATTTTCATACGCATATTACTTGCTTCCATTTGCGAATGCAAACAAGAAAGTCATTGCAATTTAGAAAATGCGAGACAATGGAAATAAGAAATGAATGAGCATTTGACGACAAGAACGAGTTTTCGCGTTAAACATAAAACTGGCTAATGTCCAACCAAAGTTGCCAATTTTTTTGCACTGCACTATAATAATACAATATTGTAAAGAATTGTAGAGAGAATTTCGTTAAAAAGAATGACATTGTAATGAGTTTGTGAAAATCAGGTACGTAACATACATTATATTGCAAATTTTGATTTAAATTAACTGTTTTATAAGAAATATAATTTTGTTTTTAAATAAACAATATACTCTATATTTACATAAATTATATTTTTGGACAAAAATAATGCTTTTTTAAAAAATTCAATTAATTTTATTAGTAACAAATTAGTATAATAATTAATTAACATATATAATACGCCATAGTGAAATTTTATTAGAAATATGATAATTATAATTTTGGTGAAGCACCGGATAGAATAGTTTCATTATCATTATTGCTAAAATAATCGTACGATACAAACTAACCACTATGCGCGTGTGCATGGTTATCTAATGGAAATAACTCTTTGGCACAATCAGTTTAGTCACTTTGCTTTTATGTAATTAATTATAAGTTCATTTGCAAGCTTATTATTATATTACTTATGTATATTATTACAGTACAATGCTATGACGTAAACAACATAAATCAATATTATTGCATACAAACTCATTAAAGTTCGTTTGTAATATTCACTTCCGTGCACAATTATGAACATCTACAAAGATCCTCGCTTATATAATCTTCAAAAACTTATTTAAAAATGATTTATTGTTGTATCTCATATCGATGTAAAATATACTATATCATATTTTTATAAACGTATGAAAATTTGTTTCCAATATTTATGTATCTTTTATATTAAGAAGACATCAACGCTCCAAATTATATTTTAAAAAATTGATGTATATAATTTATATAAAAATATTGGAAAAAATGTAAACCGCGTCGTAAATATAGTTATAAAAATTCAAGTTCAACACTTTATAGATGATAGGCATCTAGGAATACTTCGTAGCGTGCCAATGTCGCGTAAAATCGCTCAATGTTTCTTCTCACCGATCTAGCATGCGGTACTTGTGGTATAAAACACCGAGAGAGAAGGCGATTTTCCATCTAGTGAGTAGATAAAAGAGAAGCTCCATTCCGCATGTTAAAGATTTCAAAATATCCAATTAAAAGTTTCTCTTATGATGCGAAGCATATCTCCCGACGCGATAGAACTAATATCGCACACAAATGGAAGATACCGTCGGAATTAAAGTCGACCGTACATGAATTAAGAAGACCCGGACTGTCTCCTGACGGCTTAATTTCGTGGATTTCATGAAAAGGGGGAAGGTTTTCTGTGCGCGTATAAGTATATATATACGTACATTATATAGTATTATATATAAAACCCGTCACATTTCTGTTCGTCGCATATAACTGAAAACTTTCTCGCAGGTCGAGGAAGACACCGTGTCTCTTGCAGCTATGTTCCTCACGCACTGTTTGGAACAAGCGATCCGCGATAAGACACGCTACAAAAATGCATTCAGACTAAGTTGGCAAGAAAAAGAACGATCACAAAAGACCATAGGTGAATGTAGCAAGCTTTCTTTATTGCATTGCTATAAAAAACCGAATGAACATCGACGTAAATTCGTGCTTGTTGGTACTCAATGAAGCAAGCTGTTCACTCGTGTTTGTTCAGCTCGTTTGCTTAGACTAAATCCAATTCCCTGTATAAAAATAGTATGTTTAACTTTTCGTCTGTAATCTGGGATTTTTGGCAGAGAAATTTCACTGTTTCAAATTTCTTCAAAATAAAGGAGGACATAGTTCGGTTCCCCCTCCTGAAATATCTTGTTAAAAAATTATTCAGTAACGTAATAGTGATATTGAAAAACAATCCTGAATTGGCAATATATATTTTTTGAATGCCTAGAAAAATAAAAAAGCAGATTGCAAACGAAAGAAATAAAAATATAATTGCAGGCGCAAGGTTAATAAAAGTTTAAAAGTAAATTTGCTTAAAATGATGAATGTTTTATTGCATTTGTATTTTATAAAACTTGCATTTATATTTTAAACATTCTTGTCTTGTATCGTCTTGTTTACTGCTCGAGCATCATCTATCGCGTTGTTTATTAAGCAAGATACGCTTTCATGTATTGTCTCATTGTAATTCGTAATTTGTAATTCGTTTCGTTTTCTAGGAGGCTTACACGGAAAAAAAGATTAGCTGCCACAGCTAAAAATTAGGAATGGCAGTAAATTCAGTAGCACTATATGGACACCTAACGTCGTATCTGCGAGGTCTAATTTCTATTAACTGTGAGGCCTAAATATTATCATTGTAACAGACAAGCATTTTGCTATTATGTCGATGTATTAATCATTACAGCAAACGTTTTCTGTGTAACAGATAATTTGGTAGCAAGTACAGTTTCAGCAAACCATATTTAACTGCGGTAGAGACAATTTTCTTTTACACGGACATATCCGATAACTGTGACAACTAACTTCATATTATTAAATAAATCGATCTGTAACAGACATGCATATTTTGCTATCACGTCCTTATATTAGCTACAGCAGCATTTTCACGCGAGACTCCAAGCCGAGAAGCGGATACACGTCACACTCGAAGAGGCATTCGATAAGAGGAGCAGACATAGGAGAATGTTCAGTGTAAGAATTTGCCGGCCGTATTCGAGCGGTTCTTCTGAGCTGGATCGAACCAATCCGCCGAGCGTAACTCCGGATTTCGCGGCAGTAAAGTCGAGAGTTTTGTAGCGAGCGGCTTTCTAGCTGACTGAGAAAAATATTTAAGGTACTCCGAAATGGGGCGATGGCTGCATCTTTCGCTAAAAGATTGCGCGGTTACGAAGGTCTCTTGAATTCGCGCAAGCGTAAATTTTGACGTTTACTATAAATCTTTACGCTACGTTACTAAAATTGAGAATTATTGCAAAAGAGGATATAACCGTAAATCTTGGAAAAAAAAATTAAAAAACATAGTCGCATAAAATTCAGAGAATATGAATATCGTATTTAAAATAACAAACATATTTCGTGTACTATGTAAAGCAAAATTTCAGCAAAACCTGCGGAGCCACAATTTTGCCACAGTTGAAATGTAAATTTTTTCAATTATATGTAATATGCATACGTGTAAAACAAAAAATCGTGCATATATTTAACGATCGTTTATTAAATTATGAAATATTCTATAAGTATGTATTAGGTTTCCGGCAACATGGCTGAATATGAGCCGTTGTGTAATTAGGTATGTTGGAAAAGTGCTCGCAAAAATATTTAAAAAGTTTTATTTAAAAAAAGTTAAACGATATCTAACATTATTTTTTCCGCAAATTGACAGATGTTTTATTTCATAAAAAAAGATTTAAGTATCTTTGAAAGAAGATTATTTTATAAAAAAAAAAAAGATTTAAGTATCTTTGAAAGAAGATTGAAATCAGAAATTTCTTTTCTTTCACCATATTTCTCATATATCTACATTAAAAAATGTAATGAAACACAAGACAAAATGTCACAATAGCGAAATTCTATTAAAAAACAGAATCATCGTGAGACATAAAAGAACTCGCATAAATAAAAATAGTAAAGTTTAGTAGTAAAAGCGTTAAGGAAGTAACACGATCTCACATTGTCCTCTGTTTGTTATGCTCGACAAAATGATAAAGTTCTCAAATAGTTAGAAAAAGTTCTCTCTGGAAAAACGAAATACGGGATAACCGAGAATTGTCTCAAGTAACAGACACGGTTTCACGTGTAACAGAAGTTGCGTAGAATTGGAGATGTTCCTCGTTTTCTAGGCTGCTGTTGATTACACGGTAAAGCGAGAAAGTGGGCAGAGTACGAAGAGGAAAAAGAACAAGATCTCCTCGACGGCAGTATGACGAACGTCAGGTGGTACAAGGACGGAATATATTATAATTGTAGAAAGGACCGGATCTCAAGACTCCTTGGCTCGCTCGCTCGCTCGACGAGCGCGCTAATTTACTCGGAGCTATTCCCTCTGGTCACCGCAGTGGTGTGGTCCATTTTTGTTTCAAAAGTTCATAAAAGATGGTTGGAAATCCACTTTACTATGGCGGCCAGCATTGTCGCGTTAGCGTTTTAACTTTCGCTATTACCGTATCGTAATCGCTGATACAGTTAATTTGGCTATGCGAGGAAGAAAGGAGAAGCTAAGGAGTTCTTTGCTCCTTCAATTCTTCGTTTACCTTCTTCCTTGGATGAATAGCCAGAGTCTCCTAAATTACCTTGAGACCGCCGCGGGAGTTCTTTCTATGCCTCGAGCACGATTTATGAGGGTGTTCGACGGTCGTCGTGGGAAAGAGGGAAACAGAGGGAGGGAGGAGAGAAAGAGAGAGACGACTGATCCTCTCACCATCCATTACTGGTACCGTCGCCACGAGGGATCCACGGATACCATAAATCGCGTATCTATCGTACGGTGCCGAGGGCGGCGGCGTTCGCGACTCGGCGATATTACTACGTGAATTATACGGCGTACATTACAATACGATTGCGATTACGCGACACAATACGCTCTCGGAATCAGCGGCGACGGTGGTGGATCAAATCAGACATCTCGACGATGCTGGGATCGATCGATCGATAGCACTCGCGTATTTCGGGAACGGAGTAACGATCGGCTAACGCTAATAGCGTTGGCGGGTCAATAGCGTGGAGGACAACGAAATGGCTACACGATAACGGCCGTATGACGCGACGCGATAATACGGCAGGTTGCTCGCATTTGGCGCACCATGGCGGATGCAATCGCGCGTGCGATGTCCTGAGACACACCGGGGGCAGAAACACCGCCGGCGTCGTCGCACGTGCGAACGCCTATTTGCATGCATCCCGATGACTGTGTTCTGCGCGACAATGATACATGCGTATCATCGTACGACGATTAAAGCGGCGCGTGCCGCGAGGGGGAAATTGATTCGTCGCGCGCTGATGTTGCAGCAACTCGCTCGGAATTTCGTAATAAGCGCGCCTCGTAAATCCTCCGAGCGCCTCTCAAAAGAAAAGTCTGGAACGGCACATGAACGTTTTTGTAAATTTCCCCTTAACATCACCGACGCGACATTATGAATTGCACTTTCATAGGCACACTTCAACGAGTAAGCGATATTATAATTATTTAATTCATGTCAACATGCCACTGAAAATATGCACTGAAAAAAAATTTATTCAACTAATTGAACACATTTAGTTGTTTGCAGATTTGGTTAATTTAACAAATTTTAATTAACTGAATTTAACCTTAGTCTGCTTAACAAGCTGTTCAATGTTAAACAGACTACGGTTAAATTAGATTAAATAAAATTTGTTGAATTAACCAAATCTGCAAACAACTAAATGTGTTTAGTTAGTTGAACAAATTTTTTTTCTCAGTGTGGTAATAGCTACCAAAATACTTACTTTTCTAAATATTTAGTAATTATTACCAAACAATTGATTACATTATTATATTTGGTAATACTTAATACATTGTATTTAAAACAAATTAAATTATTTTTAATTATATTATTTTAGTCATACATTAATCAAACGTTTAAATGAAATTATTTATCAAATAATGCCTGCATCGATTTTTCTTAACACAAACTCATGTACCTATTGTCGAATCCACTACAATTGTCTATCTAGGTCGTTTATTCGAAAGCAATTCTTTATTTTTTTTTAAGCTCAACATTTGCTAGCTGTTATCAGATTTTTTTTCAGTGGTTCACACAATGTCAATACGATTCCTCACGAGATAAAATTGCTTTTTACGTTACGTTAAAAAAAAATAAAAGATTGCTCTCGAGCAAGTGATCTGGATGGTAAACTGTAGTGGATTCGACAGTACATGAGTTTGTGTTAAGATAAATTGATGCAGGCATTATCCGACTATTCTATACCTTTCCTCCGTTCTATGATACACATCAGATAATAATTAGGTGTTTGCAGTATACGCATTATCGTGTAAGATCATGTTATTATTACAGTCAAGTCCAATTACATGCAATCGCATGTTAAAACACCAATTTGTACCTGCCTTCGCACGATCATCGTAAACAGCCATTTCATCGAGCTCACATTATAAATACCGCATAATTAAGACGTATAAATAATGCATAATCACGTGTATCGCCGCTCGATATAATTTATCGCAATTTGTACATGGCAAAGCCGAGATTACTGCTTCTTTTTTCTCTGGTTGAATAATTTCTCTATCGTTTCTATCACAAGACTTAAAATAATTTAATTCGTTTGCATAATATACTGAACATTAAATATTAAAGAACAGAATAATGTCCTGTTTTAAAAGTTTTCTTAATAAAAACTCCAATTTAAATTTATTAATCAAATCTGTTATTTGAAATTAAAATTAAACATTCTACGAAGATTACAAACGTGTTTTATACACGTATGTAATCTTTTCAATTTTACTTTTCAATCTTTAATATTTCAAAAGATTCACAAAAAACTTTTGTGGATTCATGATTAAAATTATTCTTTTATGCAAAAAGCTAAGCCAATGTATAGTATTTATTCATAGAAAATGTTATACTGACTAATTATTAGTTCGTTATTTTTATACGTCACTTGTTATTTAGAATTTTAAAGAAAGTTTGTGTTATTATATTAATTGTATAATTGTATAATTGTAAAAAACATTGTATAATAACTTTTCCATCATTAAATTTGTTATGCAGCAAATTCATAATAAATAATACACACTACGATACAGAAACATCGTCTATACGAAATTCCGGAGAATAATGTCTCAATAACAAAAGAAAATTGTGCTATTCTTAAAGAAAACGGTCACGTGTTGCCGATGGAACATCGATCAACTCTTAAGAATTAAAGATGCAACGTGTACTACCTGCCTCGTCGCCCGAAGGAAAACGGCGATCAACTCGGATAACATCACAAAATCGAGCATGGGAGAGGATTCCGTGGAAAGGGGTATTAAATACGTGACCCGACTCGTTTTATCCTTTCCGTCGTTCAGCTTCCGCCGTACCTTAAACTATTTCACGTTAAGAGGTGTGAAATGAAACCTATCGTCGTTACTACGACCTTCATAGCTTGACTTTACTTGAAAATTTGCTATAACGCACGTGTGCTAGTATAGTCCGGAAAAAGAAAATTGGAAAAAATGGAGGTGCACATCAAGTTTAAGATATCCTCATCATCGTGCTATTAAACGGCTGTAGCTCTTAAAAATTCCCTCACCCAATCGCCAACGTTCACATAAAAAATTATTAGGAAGCGACGACTTTACTCGAAGCGTTGATGGTATAAATAAATATTGTCACTGTCATAGAAACTGTCTCGTAACTTATTTTACATACCTACTTTCTTTTTCCTAAGGATCTTTTTTTCACGCGATGAATTTGGTGAACTCTGTAGTACTGAAATATGCATATAAAAGTACAAAATCGCTTTAAGACGAATTACTTAAAAATTATTTTTTATAAAATAAAAACCATTAGTAAATAATATCTTATAACAAACGCTTTATTATGCGCATGCGTGCGCTTTGATCGGATAACTCAATAAGGAATTTTTATTTTTAATATCTAACTATCGAAATAATGTATTCTGCCAAATACTATTGACGGTTGATAATTTTATTGTTGGACTTTCATATAGACTTTAAACATGTGATATATCTCCGTGCTCTACTATTAAGCACTTTGATTGTACTTTTTCATTGTATTGCAATGCTCTCTAATTAATTTGTAAATCTTTTTGTTTTACACTGAAGAGGACCCAAATTGGAGTCGAAACGTTTGTCATTTTGTCATTTATTATTATTTATATATAAATTATTACACTCTATTACATTACTCTTTGTCGGGTTACATCCCGACTAGAATCTACGTTCGGATACTGTCAGGTTTACCTTATATTTTACAAGGACCTGGTTTGGTTGACCTAAGGTAAGGTACACCTGAGAAGGTTCTCGTCAGGTTTGAGTATGGTTGACCTTTGTAAGGTTATAATTACCTTATATGTTATAAGGACCTGGTTTGGTTGACCTAAGATAATTCTGAATAAGGTACACCTAAGGGGGTTCTCGTCAGGTTTGAATATGGTTGGCCTTGGTAAGGTTATAATTGCTTTATATGTTATAAGGACCTAGTTTGGTTGACCTAAGATAATCCTGAATAAGGTACATCTAAGAAAATCCTCGTCAGGTTTGAGTATGGTTGATCTCGTTTCTAGTACGCAGCCACGCCACGAGATGGACGTGTTACTCGTAAGAAGAAAATGTCTACAAGTTCTATAAGAAGGCGTAGGCAAATCAATTTGGATAATCTCTTAGAGAGATTATAAAGTTCCTTCAGAGTATGTCTTCTGGGCCTCTGAAATATATGTTTTTTGCTTCTTTTGGAATGTGATGCTAAATTAATAGCATTTGAACTCGACTTAAAAATTTATCCAGTGATTTTAGCAGGTCCTAGCCAAGTCAACCTGATTAGGATCTGCTAAAATCCTTGGATAAATTTCTAATCGGGTATGCTGTGGCGCGTTAATAAGGATTTAATAATGAACCCGATATAAACCTGATAAGGCTATCCCGATAAGGTCCTGCCTAATGTGCTGCGTTACATGATTGATCAGGTCCCAATAAACCTTACCTTAACAGGACCTGATGGTTAATAAGGTCAACCTAGCTAGGACCACTGAATAAATTTCTAGTCGGGATTGGCTTACATTATATTTTATTATTTCTTGATTTATATCTTTAAAGCCTTAATATTTTATACATTGTATTTTATAAAATAATTTTGATTTTTATGTGCCTTCAAATTTAAAATAAATATATTTTTCAAAACAAATATATTTTCATCAACATAGTACGTTTGTAATCTTGTTAGATCATCATGATTAGATTGCAGTAACATTCATGTTTTGGCATTCATACAATATTCGCCCATTATTAATTATGATAAACAGAATTATTCACTTGATTATGACAAGCATTGGCGATTGTATCAATAGTTTCATGTCATGTTGTGCACTTTATATATTATATAGTATAATATATAATATCAATTATAATTATGTACATATTAATAAATATGCATAATGCAACATTTAGACGAATTCTAAACGAATTTTTAAACAAAGAAATGCAAAATTAATTTACAGTAAGCTCATCGTATAATATACTACTGCTTAAAAGTTTGGAGCATTTTATATAATATAATTTTCAGATCAAAACACGATTCTTTACAGACATAATTATTTCGAAAATATTAATTTTTATTTAAACGCGCGTACACTATTGAAATAAAATGTCTGATTGAAACAATATGAATTTTTACGCATTGAAAGAAAATGAACATTTATAATGTTAATAAATAAAGTTGATTAAACCTTCTTTCAAAATTTAGAGATACTACAAATATTTTGAGCAGTAGTGTATGTTGCTTTATCCAACACTTCTTTTCAGAAAATTATAAAGTTCCTAATAAGCCTAGAGATGAGTTTTGACAACTGAGCGTAAATAA
This sequence comes from Mycetomoellerius zeteki, assembly GCF_001594055.1. NCBI lineage: Eukaryota > Metazoa > Arthropoda > Insecta > Hymenoptera > Formicidae > Mycetomoellerius > Mycetomoellerius zeteki. The sequence continues at coordinate 707,806 of NW_017257999.1, forward strand.
ATAGAAGTTATGGGATATCTATAAATTATATGTTTTCTTTATAGAATTAATCAACAATTATATCAAAATTCTGAAAATGAGATGCTATAGCTTCACTGATTGTGAGATATTTTATAACTGATTGATTTGAATTGATTATGAGAGGTAATTATAATTAAACGTGCAAGTAGAGATATGTATATAATTGCCTAATGCACAAATTATGAGACATATACAAGGGAATTAAAAAGAATAACATTTATCAGTTAAAAAGAATAAGCATTCGAGTGATACATGATGCGCCACAGCCGAATTGAAAAGAGTTGAAAGGAAAAGAAAAAAAAGGAAAATGTAAAGAAATATTGTAGCAAAAACTAGAATAAACTGCATCCAACTGCGTGCATCCTCTATACATTTAGCCTCCATTTTTCTCAGCATATATCTGCATTACAATAGGATTATATTTTTTATTAATAAATTCGTCCTGCTATTCCTACTAACGGCGCACCATATAATATTTTTTATACACAAATCTTTAGCGGAATGATTCCAACAATGTTTTAAACGACGACACTATTCAAACTGGAAACGTTTAAAAAGGCGACATGTAAATACCATCTTTTTTACTATTGGCATTAAATCCGTTCGACGCAATTGTCTTTCATTTACTCATCAATAGATTTCAATGTCTGTATGTAAAATAATGTTTTGAATTCGTGAACACATCATCTAATTTGATTATTTTCTATTACAACTTTTTTCAAGTACAATCTATGTATTCACTTTTTTAAAGTACCTATATTTAATGTTAAATAAATAAGAAATAAAAAAATTCTCAATTGTGATTTTCCATCACGGTTTCTAATAATTTCGTATGTAAATATTATAATAATACATTAATTTTAATGTATATCTAGGACAAATAATATTCTTGAAACATCAAACTCAATAATTCTACCTTGAAATTCCATGCAATATTTATAAGAAAATGGAATAAATAATATTTATTCAGGCACATCATTCGCACTGCGTGATATTCTTACCGGGAATGTTCACGTCATTTTCACAACCGTCTGTCGTTCTGGCTTTTACTTCAGATTTTCACGATATATTCGACCGCGCGCGACTTGCGTTCATGAAGTATATATATTTGGAATTTTCTGGGGAATTTAGCGGCAACGTTCGTGATAAATATCACATTTCGCCGAGCGAACCAGTCAACAGGCGCGGGCGGAGAGATTCCATTCGAATTCATACCGGTCGTACGTACATCCGGCTTTACGATCCTCCCAACGCGAAAAGTTCGCGAGCGTACATCAACCAGCGGGGATAAAAAATCGCGAAGCATTCGAAAGGCGGGCGATGACATCCCACCTGATAATTCATACTCGAGGGAATACATACCGCGTGAAATTCATTTGACGCGCTATAACACAATTCGATCGGCGAATCAGTGACAATTATCCATGCGAATATCGCACGATATGATGAACATAGCACGTTAAATGTTTCACTTACCCGTCATACATTGAAATAGACGAAACAAAATCTGATCAGCAAAACTTTAGTATCGTTGCATGTATTTGACCAATTACCAGAAGTATTTGTTAAAGAAGAATTACGCCTAATCTTTAATTGCTGGTAAAATTGGTAGTATCTATAACTATATATTTTATTGAGAATAGTACATTTCAAAAAGTGTGCGATTCTTTTTACATATAGCTTGAACCTTCCTCTTTAAAACAAGCCGCAGGATAGAAATTGATAAGACTGTTTAAAAATTATACTTTTTCCGTAAGTGGAACATATATGTCCTAGAGGTACGAAAGGATCACGTGAATGGTTTAAAAATAATTTGCTCTTATTATTATGTCTACTATTAAATAACTATTATTATTAAATAACATAAAAATAAGATAAGAAAGTTATTACCAGCTATAAAGAAATAATTTAAAAATTCTACAAATTACCTAGTAATTAAAGACATCCATTAAAAGCTAAAAATGTTTATATAAGCTTTTAAAAATTATAAAGCATGCACACACACACACACACACACACACACACACACACACACACACACACATTCAAGACTTATTTAAACAGATATTTTCGACAACATATCACTTACTATTCGGGTCGTGTATCCAACGTTTCTTGTCTCCAACTTTCATTATGCGGGGATCATCCTAAAAATAAGAAAGTTGACATGTTAGGAAAGATCGATTTTATACAGTTAAGATTTATTTTGGGATATAACGGGGCATATAAGCATATAGACTCGTTGAAGGCCATTATTTTCACATCGTCACGGAATTAAGGGTAAGTGGCGTTTTGCGCCAAAATGCAGTTCGATTGATTCGGTAGGAAAGCTGTCGGTATGTATACGTATGCAAGAACGGAGAATATGACGAACGATCACTCGTCACGTGCACGAAATTCAGGGTTGCCTGGTAAAATAAGAACGCGTAATCTGTATTCTCGAAGTTCAGGCCGAGGTCAAAGATAAAAAGAGAACGGGGTTCGAAGGGGCATGTTGGAACTAGAAGGACGAAGGGGAACGAGCTTGCGGAGAGAGCTCGCGTGATAGTTCACGTGCCAGTTTGCAATACATATACATACAAAATTCGCAGATAATATCTAAAATACCAATGGGAAAATATGAAATGTGGGTTGCTGACCACATTTTAAACACCGACCTTAAGTTACTGAGGTTACATAAAATGACGCAGTCAAAAATCAAACGAAAAATACATCCTCCGAAGTATTTAACGCTTAAGTTTTGTAAAATTACGATATTCATCGATCGTATGTGTATACATATATGTATACACATATGTATATAAAATTTACATATTTATATACATACACAAATTTATAAGAGAAGTGTATATCTCACAAGATATATAAAATTATATACGAGTATCTTGTGTGTTAAATAATTATATGTATCTATGTTTTATCTTAAAATTTAAATTATAAAAATTGTCTAAAAGAACTTTTATAATTTTTTTAAACGAAATATGTATGAGATCAAAATAGAGAAATACAAGATACATCGTAATTGTACTCTATACCGTTAGATATTAAAAGAGCAATATACATGGTGCAACTCAATCCCTTGAGTTAAATAATATTTTGTTAATTTTAATTTTAGAGTCCGACCGAAACTTTTACTGGAACTGAAAACGATCACTCATTACGTATCAGTTTCGACTGAAACCATGTAACTATTCTTCATAAATAGTAATTTTAATATATGTAATTATTGTTTCAATAATTAAATTATGAAGAAGAAGTACTTATATTCTTTGGCCAAAATTGACACAACCGAAATTTCGGTTTTCGATTTCGGCCGAAATTTAATTATTGTTTCAATAAATTATAAAGAAAGATATTTATGAAGAAAATATGATATATATGAACATATTTATACACATGGTCTTTAGGATTCTTATTTTTTAATTTTGATTTCGGTTTCGATTGAAATTGACATATAGCCGAGTGTTTCGGTACAATTTCGACAAAAGTTTCGGTCGGACTCTATTTAACTTCCATATATGTCAAAATGTAAATCAATTCATTTCCGTAGTTAGTTTCAAAGTAAACAATGTCCGTATTAACGTATGCGCTTAGTAAATAATAACTAAATTTCAATCAAATTTAATATATTTTCTTGAGTTAAGTTGTTTAATTTTATATATTGTTTTAGTTAAAATAAAGGACGTATTGAATAGAAACAATGGTGACTTATATAAATAGTTAAAAATAACTCTTAGGTATTCGTAATTTCACATTATAAATTTAACAGATTCTGCCTACAGTTCTGTTATTTCATACAACACATATCTTATTTTAATAAATTTCTTTTCATCATTATTCATGATATTAATTTATGCATTAATTAACATACATTTTATAATTTTTCATCATTAATTTTTTAATTTAGCGTTCTTATTATTCCTGCATTGCAAACCGTTCAACGAAACACTGAAATACGAAGTAACTTTATATTTTTATGCTGTTATTATTACATATAAAGATATCAGAAAAAATTATGATATACTGTATTCTCTCTACATTTTTCTATATATTTATATTTTTCTTATACTTGTCGACAAAGGACTGACCATAAGAAGAACACAGAAAATACATTACGCATTACATAGATATCTATATATATTTCCCGATTGGTTTCTTTTAATCCTTTGTAAAACAGATTAATTTTTTTAAACGCATCTTACATGTAGTATATACGCATGCAATCTCTCTCTCTCTCTCTCTTTCTCTCGTGTAACTTGTATATTTTAATAAACAAATGAAAAAATGTACAAACTGCTGCAGCCTTTGATTGAAGGAATAAAATTGGAAGGTAGTTTTAAAGATAAGTTTCCAATGAAACACACAAACGTTTTTTACACGCGTGACAAAGATAATTATAAAACTTTGAATCGAACGGATCAAAAGAAAATCGCGCGTAGGTGAAAAATAGATCGGGCACAATCACAAAATATTGCTGCTTTTCTCTAATTGTAACGGCGACGTCTATTCTACGGAATTACCGGAGTGGAGCCGTTACAGGAAGTGCGGCGAGCCGTGCTTCGCGAAAATAAATGGCACGTATAACACGCGCCGAACGTTACCCCGGACAAATGGCCGCTGTAAACAGCTGTACGGTTCGCGCGAGGCGCCGGCGACGAGAAATGAAAATACACGCGCGGCGACGCGTTATTTCGCAGCCAGTGCAAAAATGATCGCGCGAGATAGGAGAGCCTTTCGCTGGACGATGAGAGAGAAGGAGAGAGGTGAAGAGTCCGGCAAAAAAGTCCTGTGAAAATAAAAACCGGCGGTGCACGTTGTTATGAAATTACGAGCTCTATGAAAAATAAGATTGAATATCGGGCGGTACTCGTTATGTCGCATTTTACGATTACAATGGGGTACACATGGCGAGAGAGCGAAATCGATTATATGTTTCACGATAATTAAAAAATAATTTAAAAAATTTGCATTCAACAGAGAAAATTAATCAGTTAACGTTTAGTGAAAGAACTAAAGGCAAGAACCAATCATATTAAAAAATCACTAACAATAATAAGTGCTATTGATTAGTTTTCTCTGCTGAACACAGCCATTGATAGGAATGATGGTTGTCACTGACGACCGCAATAAATAAAGAAAGACGTAGAAGAATTATGTCCGATTTGGGGGAAATCGGACACCAACGTAATTTTTCTGAATTTTCAGCGGCTGTCGAGAAGTCGGTGCGAAGAATCGAGATACGTTTCTCTCAGTCGGCGAACGTACGACCTAACGCCCCACTTTATCCCTGTGGACCACATCTGACAAATAGTCCACTGCTTTAGGAAGCTGTCGTCTGGTCCCTTCACTGCGCTGTTTTATTGGATCTGACGCGAAATGTTTAGCAGAGTGGAATGTGTTAAAAATCGCGATTTAGCGCAATTCACACAATTTCGTCGACAATATCGTTTTCGTTTTATTTAAACAACCGTCGAATCTTTATCGTTTTATAATTTATATTCGCTTTTAATAATTAATTGTGTAAACTATAGCAATAAAATATATAATTTTGATTATATAATCTTTTTCTTATTATATCCTAATTTATAGTTACAGAGTCACAGGCTATTTCATTAAAAAAAATTTGTGTATGTGTGCGTTATCTATCTTATAGATACAAGTCAAAAATATAAAATTGTTCAGGAGAAAGAAGAGAAAATTGTGTATTTTAAAATTAATTATTTATTATAGTAATATTAAATATAAGTTAATTTAGAGCTAAAAAATCACAAAATTACTTGTTTCAAGTTCTCTACAAGTAATGCAGATATCAATTTTGTTACATTATGTTACCCTTAAAAATTATATAACTATTTTAATTTGTGTTATTTTATCATTGTGTTATTTTTCTTTAGGAAATATTTAAATTCAATTTACAATGAGTGCAAAATGTATTCGTAAGAAAATATTTACCACAAAGAAAATATTTTTTAAAAAAACTTTATTTTTAAAAAGTAAATATTATATTATCCAACGAGAAATGAGTCAGCGAATTGATGTCAAATACAATATATCGATACAATGAAATCATATCGATACAATGATTTCAACACTAATTTGATGTCGATTAGACGTTTAATTGACGATCCTTTCTTGATGGGTAATTATTTTATTTATTCATAAAGAATAAAATAGACTGCATGCTTCTTAAAATTATATAAAAAAGATGTGTATTAATTATAGAAAATATATCATCTGAAAAATAAGCAAAAATTAAAAATTGTATTGTTTAGCTCACAAAAAGTATTCGTACAGTCGAGAAATTTAGCTACTAAAATCAGGAATACATGCGAAGCTCGTTTATTTATGTCAGAACAGAATGTATTGTATTTTGTATAAAATTGCTAATTAATGTTTATTTTCTAAAAATAAGACTTATTTTATAACAAATTTCTTTGTACGAATACTTTTTGCACTCACTGTATATCATTTTTCTTGATTGAAAACCGACGTATTTAGAACACAATTCTCACACAGTACGAAATTTGAAAAATTTCGACTTGTCACTTTTTTATAGACATGCGATAATATGTATATATTTAATATTGTAATGATAATGAATACGAATATTACATTAAAATCCATCTGATTGTAAAAGATACAAAAAAATATCCTGTTCCAATATGAAAATTTTTCTTTATCGTTTTCGGAAAAAAAAGCGAATTACGTAATTTTAATGACACATTTTAACTTATAATAAATAACAAATTTATTTTACTCTACGTACGTAGTTAGTAACGTAGTTAGTAACAAATTAATTAACTACGTTACTAACTACGTTATTAACTACGTTAATTAATTTGTTAATAGAATATCATGTAGTCTCACAAATACTTTATTATCTAATTTGAGCTACAATAAAAGGATATTTACTAGATGAATCTACCTAGTAAATAAAACATACACCAGTCCGGTTGCGTGGAAACCGGGCGAATTTGCAGACAAATAGGAAAACTGCGGCGAATTCCGGCTTTTACCGTTGTTAAATTTATCGAGTTGCCGGATAAAGCTGAAAAACGGGCGGAAAATGCCGAAAAAAGAGCGCGAGAAAGAGGTGCGACCCGAAAAGTCGCCTTACCGCGGACTAGTCGCGCAGAAAATAGAACTCATATACCCACCGTTTGGGAGAGAATATCGTTGTCGTAAAGAGTTTTATAACGCGTCGGAAGTTTATTAACCTACGTCTCAAAGGATGTCGCCGTAAAACCGCGATCGTTTCTACGGACAAAATCCTAAGATTTATCTATTTGGAGAAAATAAAGAATATCGCGCGCGCACGCACTGCAAGTGTCATATCAGCTCTATATACGCGCCGTACACTATTTATTACAAATATTTATTTATTTATTTAAACAATACGTATGATTAATCGCGCTATTTATGAGTTCAATATATTCAGTTTATATTTCTATCCACTGGAATACACATGTATCGATACACGCCACCTTGCCCGTAATTTTCGCTATTTGTGTATCTAATAAATTGCTGTAGTAAATACACCGTGGGATACAACCTACATATTTATTCTAGAAATGCGACGAGCTTTAACGAACTGTTTTTATACGGGTTGCACCACACTGAATGAGACAGAGATAAATACGCAATGTTGCAACGAGCGAAGAGATTAATGCTATAAAATAACGAGAAATACAAACTATTATTTTTTTGCAATTATAAACGCAATACACAAACATGAAACTCCTCTTAAGCTCCTTATAACGTATATGAATATGTTATTAACGTCGAATCTCATAGGTATACATAAAATTTTAAAGACCTTGGTACCACTTACGTGTCCATTGGACACCACCAAAAGAAATCTTTACTCTTTGCAGATAATACTATATTACTATACGCGTTGCGCGCGATAAACGTTACCGCGATGCGCGCAGATACGATATGCGAGTGAAATAAATGTCCGACTCGTATCTAGTTGCAGCTTCCCGCGCACCACGTTCATTAACAAAATGTAGGCGTCTACTGACATTCGCATCTCTCTCGCACAGTCGGAACCGGCAACCGCATACATCTGCGCGAATGCATAACTGCTCGCTTTGTAATTCTGTTACTCTCCAACCGGAATAATTCGCCACTTTTCCTTGCACATGGCTACATATGAATTATTAGCGGTCACCGAAACGGTCTTTGAAGTTTGCGAGGTTGCTCTTGGACAGCAGCAGCTTAAACCGTGAGACGAACAAAATTAAATCAATTCCAACCAAACAAACTTTTCACCTCGGTCATTGTCTCGAGTTCCAACTAAATCACGATACATATTATAGTATAGATGTACATATTTTATACAATTATGTAAAATCGAAAACCTCTGCCTTTACCTGCCTAACCCATTCGAATATCACGGTGAGCTATCAGTTTCCGCCAGAAAATTGCCAATAGCACCGCAATCAATCGTAGTACGATTGTGTACAGTCTATAGCGCGTTTGATTGTTCCGGACCAACTAAACATTAATAAATCACATTTATCGTCTGACACAAATTATCGTGTAACGTTAAATATTATTAAATTCCATATAAAACCCGAAAACGTTAAAAACAAAACCTGATGATTACGTGTAACAATTTAATAAATCAACAAAAAAGTGTTAGTATGTATATAATTTTAGAAACCTTTTAGTTAATAATTTTAAAAAAGAAAAGTGAAGAATAAATGATCCGTTTATGTATTTATGATAAAGGAAACAATAGAAAAGTTACTGCAAAATATTTCTTTTACAACATAAGTACTTCTTCCTAAGTTTCATTAAAATCAAATAAGTATATTACAATAGAGAAAGAAAAAAGTCTGATTCAAGAGTATAGGCAAGTAAATTTTTTATCATTTCATAATTTCATATTAATGTCCTTCGGCTTGAGAAAGCAAATCTAAGTGATGTATCATTAGTTAAAAAAAAAGTGTTTGTTAGTATACAACACGTTATTTTAAACAATAGTAATTTATTACAATAAAATGGTCAAAATCAGACGTGTGCAGAGATGGAGTACGTTAGCTCATATCATAAGAAAAGATTAGGTTAACTCGCTGTACCGCACATGTGAACAATCAATTACAATTTAACTCTGACGAATCGCTTAAATTCAATATTTTGTATATTAAAATAAGGTAGAATTAAAATAATTTACACTTGTCTTTCTGTAACAACATTTTACTATTTGATCATTACAAAATAACTTTGAAAGATACAATTTTTACTAAGAAATACATATCTACTTTCTAATTTTTATTTCTGTTACTTTTCTATTACGTTTTTGTTAATTTAATATAGAGTTAATTTATCATAGAGGCAGTTTATATTATGATATGAATTAATTTACTCCACATATCGAGGCAAATTAACTATATGCAGCATGTCGGTATTTCATTTATTGCAAAAAAAACTACACCGTGTATAGAACCATTACTAGTATGAAAATGTAGAGAAAGATTCTTTCTACCATATTGATGTATTTTAATTGTAATAATTAATTGTTTAAAAAATCTAACGCCGAAATTGTGAAAACTGTGCCAACGAGACCCGGTCTCCCCTATATGAAAAATAGTGTCCCATCATATTGTCTCCAAGGCACACACAATTAAGTATTTTACTCTATTTTATTTATCTGCGCTTTGTGTTCGTATAAGGAATAAGATAAATAGAAACTCTTATCGATCGGTCGTGTACTATTCGTCGACATTCCGGGCTCGATTCGCTCAATCGGTGAGTTAATCTATTTTAAAAATACTGACTCGCGGAAAAAAAGTTGGACGAACTTTTCCATTCCGGCCGAATGAATAATTTGGTTTTTTCCTTCACGCATTTTGTATATATCGAGCCCTTGGAGAAAACGTACGCAAAAGCACTACAATGAGAAAAAGAGAACACTGACGTTCATGAAACTTTAGTAATTAACAATACTCGGTCTTTCTTCCTTTGTTGTCGAACTTGTCGTGCACAAAAATTCAATAATCTTTACGGTCTTTGTTTCTAAAGTAATCACTAAAACACATTTAATTTAAATCTTAGGTATCATTATTGTAAAGACTTGAAAAAAGACTATGATAATTGCGACAAACTTATACAGCTAAATTAATGAATCTACACAATTGTATGTATATTTGAATATAATTTTCACAAAAAAAACTTTGCATAGAGAGAGAGAGAGGGGGGGGAAGGGGGCTCATTGCTCCTTGTTTATTTGATTTTGATATTATTTTGTTTTTTTATTCAAACATTTAATTTTCTTTTTATAAATATAATTATAACAATGAATAACATATCATTTCAAGATTGAATTTGATAGTGTGCTTATTCTTTTTTTCTTTTTAAGTTAATCATTAAGTTATTTGTAGTTATACATAAAGATCTAGAATACAAATATTTTGTCATTAAAAACGTGAAATGTATTAAAATCTCGTGTTACATTAATTAAAAGTAGCCTATTTCCTCGTAAAATTTACGTATCAATATAGCAATACAATACCACCGAATATTGATAGCGTTCTAAAATTAATGCATTATTATTTTTATTTTAAGTTAATTAATTCTTACAATGTAATTATATTGCTAACATTGATCAGATATCGCTTTCTGATTTGAAATATGAGTTTCTGAATTATGCTATATAGGTATCCTAAGTATACTAACTACTCTGATCACGTTTTCACAATCGCACGATGTCGACGTGATAATTTTCAATAAAGCGCTCGTATTATTAGCGGACACGAAGCTTCACACGAGTTTACCTTACAAGCTGATTGTTCCCGCGAGATAGAAGAAAATCGTTCCTCGTGCCACGCCCATTATCAGTTTCTTTCGATCGGGTGAGCGCGGAAACGCGAATCTCGCTTTCCCATCGCGGCTCGCGTGAATTGCAAAAAGGATGGCAGGGATTTAGGTTAATCGGCTGCAGGTCCTCGACTGCAACAGCCCTCGAGGGCTTTGAAACGCAGCCAAGAGCACGAAATCGCTCATTCGCTCGCTTGCAATCGCGCGGACGCTACATACGTCCGCGTGGTCGCGGAAATTTCTCTATCCGATTAACTTGACAACCGCTTAAGGCTTTTCAAAGGTTGCACGAATTGACTCGCACTGCCAAGCGCGACGCGAATCTCGTTTCGTTGCGCCGCGCCGTGTTGCGCTACCGGGAATCTCGTGAATTATACGAATCCATAAATATTACTTCTGCGATATTCCAAAATGCAAACTTCGGTAACGGAGATGTTAAAAAATCAGCCGAAGCGAAGGAGAAATCATTCAGAAAAAAATTTGGACGTTATAGAAAGGTAGCTTAACAGCTCGCAATAGCTCGATGAAAACTTTTTATAAGAATGATTTGTTTCCGCAAAAAGCAATTATTGCGGCACGTTTTATTCTAAGATTCATGATAGACGATCTATACGCTCGTGTCAGAATTCAGAACGAAATTCTATTCATAGTTTTATTGTGCCGATAGCACGAAATCATTTAAAGAACCAGAATATACATGTATATTAAATATGTATTATAAAACTCGTTTTGGGCAAGTCATAGTTCTCATTGTACATAAAATATACAATATATTAAAATAGACATACATCAAAAGACAGCATAAAAATTAGATAAGATAGAATAGAAATCTGACATTTATTTAGAATATCTTACATTGTGTATTTTGATTGATGTATCCGATGAAAATAAAAAACTCGTAATTAAGCTATAAATTTTATTCATTAAAAATGTTCACATTTAAAAAATATTAATATATTTATTCGAAACTGTTCGTTTTCAAAAATATTTATTCATAAATAATTATTTTACTAGTATTCATATTTATTCAAACAAAATATGAACTAAAAAAGAAAACTCCAAATAAGCAACCCTTTTTCCTCAATCTTTATAAATAGTGATCTATAGTAAATATTCAGATACACTTTTGTAGAGGATCATTTATTTTATACTGCTTTCATACTAACCTTTCTACCTTTTTAGTTTTACCTTTCTACTTTTTGAATCTAGATATATGTATAATCTTATGTATATATACACTCAAAAAAGTGATCTTGCAGTTATATAGCGAAAATTATCTAAGTACAAAAAATAGCTAAAATAGATAAATTTCTAGCAAGTACTGCGATATTGGATATGTATTGCATCTAATCATATAGATGACAGAGATAGAATTTAGATTTGTGCTATAAATTCTATGCGTATGATACATAATTTTCTATCAGATACAAAAAAACAGCTATAATTCTAGCTGGAATAGCAAAATTTTTTTGCGTGTATAGTTATACATAATCATACAGCCTTGGTCAAAAGTAGGTATTAGGTAACTTATTAACCATTATATAATATTTTAGCTCGAAAATTGATTTATGGCATTTGCTGTGAATTTGTTTTAAGAATCCTTTAAACTTATGTATAATATCAGTAATCTAGCTAGCACAACATTCCATTTACCTATACGTAATACATACAAGATCACAAAGATGTTTACTCTACTCTTAGTAAGGTCACTGGAAACTATTTATCAGCTTTTGGTATAAGCGTACCTATAGAACGACGTGTGTTTTCTTACAATCTTGACTTACTTGTAAACATAGCAAGCATTAACTGTTGATACAGCCCGTAAAATATTCTGCTTTTAAACTTAATTAAAGTTTGAGAAACATTTATGCCGAGGAAAAAATAAAAGTTATTTTGCTTTTGTTAAAGGCATGTATTATATAGATAATGTAGTTATGGTCAAGTGGGAGTGAATGCGAAATCGAAATCGTGTTCACAAATATATTTATTCAAATTAAATAAAAAGTATTTCCCATAAATATAACAAAAATGTTTTTACTCTCGTATTCATATTCATTCATTTATTTATTTTATAATAGATATTATTCATCGGTCACTAATTTTGATATATGTATTTTAATATATGTATAATATATGTATAATATATAATATTAATATATAATAATTTTATACAAACATACATAAATTTGTTCTGATTCTTCAATCGCTTCCGCAAATAAAATTATAAATAAAATATTTCGGATTTGAGCATAAATTACATTATAGATCATCCAAAGTGAGTTTAATTATGATGTAATTCAAAATATTCAAAATACATAGGTACATATAATGTCTACTATATATAATGTTTACTAGATAAATACTACTCTAAAAGATTTTAAGGGGTGATTCCTCACACAAATTCAAGACGAAAACTTCCTATGTTCCTATGACCATATGTCCGAAACGACTTAGTTTCAAAGATATAGAGTATAAAAGTTGACGGAAAAATTTCGTTTTTTTCCAAAAATTTCAAAAACCACCTAAGTTATTTTGATGAAACTTTGTATGTTTAAAGTTTCATCACTAACTCGAATGGATTTCAAAATTTTTGAAACGAAATTTTTCCTTCACAACTTTGACATCCTGTATCTTTGAAACTAACAATAAACCGTTTCGGATATATGGTCATACGAAGTTTTCATCTTGAATTTGTGTTAGGAATCATCCCTTAAAATCCATCAGAGTACTTAATATCCATGCTGTATACATTTTACAATTTAAAATATTGTATTTAAGTATTGTATCCCTACGCGAATTATAGATCATCTAAATTTAATTATATAAATTTAATTATATAAAAATTACATTCACTTTAATGCGTACATTTCACAAAATACTATGCCCTTATTAAATCTTAATAAGAAATCTTGAAAAACAATAAATATTCCTTTTGAAAACATCTTGAGAAAGAACGGATTAATTTGAGATTTAGGATAAGATAAGATTTAATCAACGAATACAAGGAATAGGATGGAAATAAATAAATGAAGTGTTGTAAATACTGCAAGGTGTAAAGGCTTTGCGTGTATCTTCTAAAGATAAGTTCACACGAGGATTCGTAAAGATTAGCGCTATTGCAGTGATATCGCAGTCCAAAATCCTTAGCTTATAGCAATCTTATTCGACTGTTGGTGTAAACTTAACGTGCAATAGTATCGTTATATTATAGTGCAGAAACTTCCAAGCTCCAAACTCCAGCGATATTACCGCGCCATGTTGGAGCAAGGTAGCAGTCAACTAGGAAATATCATTTGAATATTTTCATTTAATAAACCAAGATATTTCGGCAGAGAATGCTCCTTTCAGTAGAGAAATATGTAGGATGGAAATTTGAGCGCGAGATAAATGTCCTACATTCGAGAAAGAAGCTTGGTATGCTTACTATAATGACAATAATCTTTTATATAAATGATACACATAAAATGCAGATGTTTAAAATTTGACGATTATTAAACAGCGTAACACAAAAATACTAAATCTAATATAAAAAGTATTTCGCATGTTATCCAAAACATCCACGTTCATAATTATTTTTTACTAAAGGAAATATTTATTTTAATAATCAAGATAGTAAATATGTGCGTGATTAACTGCAGTCAAATGAATAACACTAAACAATTTTAAAATTTATTCCAAATTGCAAAACATAATTTACATTTACCATCTACTGCTATAAGTAGAGTTTATTATAAAATATTTCTCTGCCGTGTATCACATTTTTTTAAACATACAGTTTTTACATTCTTTCATAAATGGAAGTGCAGCGTTGTCGTTTTATTTATCGTTCCGCTGTTTTTAGCAAAATTGTTCTAGCTACGGGCGTTTTTCATTTACATTGTTGAAGCACGATACCGTTGAAGCACTGAATGTTATTCCGCGACACGCTGACAGATTTGTAATTGCCCTTTACTGAGTCATTACTCAGGTATTTTTTTCGCTAGTATTTTGTAATTTTTATATTTATAGGCAGATTTTAAATTTTTGACTGCAATTCCGACATTTTTATGTTGACGAAATGGACATCACCGGATGATGAAACGCGTGACGGAATTAAAACAGCAATTACGATTCGTAATATTAGTTGTCGTATTTTCACGAGATATTCCATCCGCGTTCCATCATCTAAAAAATGAAATTGTATTTTTTCGATTATTGCTAGATACTGTCGCGCCAACTGAGAATGTTGAGAATGTGTTTCGCAAAATGTTTCGCCACATTCCTCAAACGCTGTGATCCATACGTTCTAATACGAATCATAAATTATTATAGTCGATATCAACATTATTTGTTGACGACAGTACCGAAGATGCGCGGACTTTACGAACTCGGACTCATGAAAGACGATGATCGTGGCGAAGCCACGAGCAACCGCGCTTAACCGAAATGCTAGGAAATGAGAGGTCATCGAGGGTAACTCTCCGCGGAGACCGAATTGCAACGGAATGTTGCAGGGTCCACTATAAAATGCATTACCTCCGGGACACGTTCGCCGTCGCGCTACGACCGGCTATATTCCTTGCTGGCGAACGTTTCTACATCGCGCGCACGGTCGTCGATCGTAAATCAGCTTATCGATACCACCGAACCGCGTTACTCTTCCCTTCTACCCTCCATCCCTCGTCTCACCAACAAATCCCGCCTCTTGTGTCCACTCTCTTTATTCTCTCCGTACGAAAAATCGCGTTGTGTCATTTGGCGCGACAAACCGACGCGTCGCTCGTAAAGCTGCACGATACACGATGTAAATCTACGGTGATTTATATAATTAGTGTACGTAACATATAGCGTATATCATCGTATATAATCTTGGCAAGTTCGTGTATCTCCGCAATTCGTAAAGGTCCTTTGAGCAACCAAAGATGTGAATATCGCACTTATTCATTTCCGTTTCTTAGAAAATTACAAAATTTACATCCACAACCTGTAATTCGCGTTAGAATTCAGGATGGAATTATATATACAGTGAGTGCAAAAAGTATTCGTACAAGGAAATGTTTTATAAAAAAAAGTCTTATTTGTCGAAAATAAACATTAATTAACAATTTTATACAATGAATACATTCTGTTCTAACATAAACAAATGAGTTTCGCACACTAAGAGAAAACGAAATAGTTCTAGCAACTATAAATTTGGCAACTTTTGCAATTGAAGTACCTGTAACTAGTTTTACAAAGTAATAGAAACTAAAGTAGTGCTGAGTATTATAAAAATATAGTCACGGTAACAAATTGTATGCACTATTAATTGGTAGTGAAATAGTGACTTAACTACATTGAGTAGTTACTTGGACTTCATGCAAATAGATATAACAATTACATTTTTTAGTTTAGACAAAAATTTTTAAAGTGTCGCTCAGTACGAGTAGTACGCGGCTTTGTCACCAGAGGGACGTAGCGGAGTTCAGTTTCTCTTAAGAAGGAAATCACTCAGTTTACGATAAAAGGCGCAGTGTTGGTTTCAAACTTGAAAGACAAAAATAAATAAGAAATGCATACACAAATTTGTAACTATGTATTATAAAGCTTTAATAACAACAATAAGTAAATTAAGTGAACTAAGAAAATATAGTAATATTAACCATTTATAAATTGATTATATGGTTAATGTACTATATTTTCTTAATTTATTTAATCTAGTATTCTTATTAGAATTTAATAATACATATGTATATAGTTGAGGCGCTATTTCACTACAAATTTATAGTTACTGATACGACTTTTTTCTCTGAGTGCATGTATTCCTGATCTTAGAAGCTAAATTTCTCGACTGTACGAATACTTTTTGAGCATCTAAAAAATACAATTTTTAATTTTCGCTTATTTTTCAGATGATATATTTTCTATAATTAATACACATCTTTTTGATATATATAATTTTAAGAAACATACAATCTATTTTATTCTTTATAAATAAATTGTTAATTACCCAGTAAGAAATGATAGTCAATTAAACGTCGAATCGACGTTAAATTAGTGTTGAAATCACCGCGTATTGATATTGATTCGACATCAATTCGATAACTCATTTCTCGCTGGATAATATTTACTTTTTAAAAATAAAGCTTTTTTAAAAAAAATTTTTCGTACACACACACACACACACACACACACACACACACACACACACACACACAGAGAAAATATTTTTTTAATGTATATATATATATATACATTTCTTATGCCATGTAATAATAGAAAAATAAAAGATTTATCAGACATGCATACATACTTTGAAATATACGTATACATAAAAATACGCAATATATAAAACGAATGGAATTCTATCGCTATTTTGAATTCTGATACGAATTGTAGGTCATTGTGCTTTATGTTATGTTCGTCTTTAAATTGAAAGTGGAAACTTACATATTTTCATAGTAAATATTGTAACTATTAATATTACAATACGTACACTTGTTACATGCAAGCAAATTTTATATTCTCGTAGTTTTATAACGAAATTGAGAATTTTGTAGGTGGAATATTTTCATCAATAAAATTTTTTTTAAATATTCTTACAAAAATCCATACAAAAATCTTTTATTTAAATGAATCTTTTAAGATTTACTTTTGGATCGATAAATCGAGCTATGTAGACAAAATAAAATATGTAGAATAAAAATTAAAAATAATTGAGTACAATTCATAGTAGATAATATTCTATCTAATTATCAAGTACACTGAAAAAAATGCATGTAATTTTACATGGAAATTACATGGAATTTATTTGGAAATCCTCCAGAATTATAATACACATTAATACGTGTTTACAGCTTGGAATTTATGCCAAAAAGACAAAAATTTTTGAAATTGTGATCTTTTTTACCATTTCTTACTTCAAAATGTCTAAAGTTGTCAAATCGTGGTAACAAATCTGCTTCATACAAAAGCTCTGCAATTTGTACTTACGAAATTGGAGACTACAAATTAGTAGATTACATGAAGAAACAATGTCGAGTTCTTGAAATTAGACTTAGACGTCTAATTAAAACGATATCGTTCTACGAAAATTTACATATATGTGTGCGTGCGATATTGTAAGTAATATATAAAGATTTTATCGATAAAACACAGCGATTCCATCCGGGCTTCTCTTTATGATCCCCTTAAATTCAAGCGATTCATAAATTTACCATGTATGTAAAACAAATGTTGCTTTATTAGAGATTTATTAGTGATATATACATACATATATTCTGCTCACTACGATCGCAAATCTGTCATAGATGTCGCGAAAGTAAAATTCTGAAAGAAATGATCACGAGCATATGTGTGTTCAAGCAAGCCATCGAAATATGGCGCTAGTATTTTCAAAGCCAACTACTTCCTCTCCGTTAACATTTCAAAGAAAACTTGTCTTTCTCGCGTCCTTAAATGTTTGGATCTTTTTTTAAAGAGTTTCTCTTCCGAGCAAATCCTCAAAGAATAACGAAGAACAGCAAAGACTTTTTTCGCGTTGTTACACCAGCTCCATCTTCCTGTCGATATTTATCTCAAAATCAACCCATTAAAAAAATTAACACAAGAGATCAATTCCGTTAATTACTTTTCCCAACTCAAGAAAAATTCAACTTTATTCTCCATTATCTTATCTACGGGATTGTAATTGTTGATTATGGAATAAATCTAATTATAGAAAATGGATCTTTAGAAGAATCTTAAAAATAAAACTAACCGACTAATATTATATCTACCTACCGCTTATAAAGTATCGACAAAGTTTATTCATAGATAGTATCCTGGTTCAGCGGCATGACGAAGCGAATTGACATAAAAATATCCATACTTGCTATTGTAAACACGTACATCTCGATCGCCACATATTTTACTTTATAGCTTCTTACAACGTGCACGTTTAAGCAATAAAGTATCCTACATGTGAGTAATATGTGACTCGCAAATTTATTCCACCATGTACAAAGTAAAATTGAGCATATATTAAAAATCAAATGGAATATATTCTCGTACATAAAAGATAAGTTCGTCTCATTTGAAACTATGATCAAATTAGCAAAGTAGAAACGTTCACGTTTATTCGCGGATACGTTTGCGATGGAGTAAAAATAAATGACAAAATAAAAAAAACCTAGTGCAATAACAAGTGAGAATAAGTTGAGGACAGAGAAAAAAAATCGATGAATGAAAAGGTAATCTACGAGAGACCGAAGAAACTGAGGGTATCTCGGGACAAGCAACGAGCGACTCTAAAATTCGCAAATTTTTAAAAAATTTGCAAACAGATGTGCATAAGCCATAGTTCACGCCTAATAATACCGCGCTTTACGTGCCACCAGTGGAAAGACCTGCAGCGATATGTAAACGGCTGCATATAATTTCAACCTACCACGCCTCGAAAGATCATAGTTATTTATAGTTGCGCGATAGAGCTCGCCGCATTGCAAATAAGCCCGCCCCACGCCGAGCGCTACACGACATTGTTGTCGACGTTGGTGCGATTAACCCTTTCTCCCATACTCCAAGACGGAGGCTTCGAAATGATATATTCGTTCCCACCTTCGATCGCATTTTTCTTACCGCGCCGCGAAAGTGCGTGACATTAAGAAAATTACTATTAGCATAACGCGCGAATCCCACTCGACACTCCGATGGGAATTAACCTTTGCAATTTGCAAGAATAATAGGAACTTCAAGGTTTTTCCAATTCGCGGGGGCAAATCAATCCGATTACCAATTAAGATCGAGACTTAATCCACGGGAGATCTAGGAATCGTTTCTAGTCGGAACGAACCCGCATTTCACTACGAATGCCCGGAGTGATGGCACCTTCGCGATTTCCTTCTCCCAAAACCGGCGCATTCGAATCACGGAATCACGGAAGAAAGATCGCCCGCCGATAAAGGCGATAAGAGTCGTTTTATCGAAATTATTCTCAGGAGACTGCAAACTTTCGGGAATATTGTACGTCGCGCGAGCTAAATGTACTTCATGCTTTGCTCGTCGCAAAACAGAGAAACGAAAAATTGCAGAGCAGAGGCAACTCTATTTGCGGCATACATTTGCAAAGAAAATATTTTTTACATAACTCATATGGAAATCTTTTGGACAATCTCATTTTGCGATGATCATAGCAGTGTTTTATTGTAAAACTTTAAGTTGTTAATATTATGAACATTTACTTCAAAATTTCAATTATTTCAAAGAAATTATTGTAATAAAAAAAACTAAAGAAACTAGAAAATGTTCTTTAATTATTATAGATTAATGGAATAATGTATAATATATGAAATAAATAAAATACACGTATATAAATCAGTCTATATAAAATTTTAACATTTGGCGCATGTAATGCAATATTATACCATTTTATATTGTTTTCTACTGTTTATTAATTTTAAAACACAAGAAGAAAGCATACATGAATACAAGAAGAAAATATACAGATAAAGATTATATTATTAATAATTGTATATAGGTACGCTAGCACTCAAAAGTCTTTTGACAACAATATTTTTCAAAATTATTTTATTATTTGTAATTTTACATATTATCTCATATTACATAAAATAAACTATGAAAAAAATATTATAAATTAAGAAGAAATTAACTCTTTACACATATTATATGATATCATGAAAAACAAAATGCATATATATTTTTGTTGAAGTTCATAAATGTTTTGACATGAAATAAAGTCACTAAAGGTAATGCAAATATGAGAAAAAATTATAATATTTTAAACGAAAATAATACAGAAAAATCTATTTTGACATTATAATTCTAATATCTTGTTGCGTAACCATTTGCTTGTATTACTGCTTCACTCACATCTCCTATAGGCATAGACTCAATAAGTTTTAATATTTTATTTTGAGGAATTTTTTTCCATTCACTTTGCAAAGCAAGAAAGAAATCATCTAAATTAGAAAAATTTCTTATTGTAACTCTCCTCTCTAGTTCATCCCATAAATGTTCAATCGGATTTAAATCCGGGCTTTGACTAGGCCACTGTAAAGCATTTATCTTCTTTTGAGCAAAATATTGTAATAAAAATTTAGAGCGATGTTTTGGATCATTATCTTGTTGGAATATCCAATTTCGAGGCATATTCCTTCTTGCATAAGAAAGTATATGTTTATCTAAAATATCCTTATAAACGAAACGATCCATAGTGTTTTCTATACGACATAGAGGATCGACACCTTTACTAGAGAAGCATCCCCACACCATAACATGTCCTCCCCCATGTTTAATGGTAGATATTTAGTAACGTACTTTGAATCTCTCGTTCTTAGGGCGACGAATATACTTTACGCCATCAGAGGACACTAAATAGAAATTGCTTTCATTGCTCCATAACACTCTGGACCACTTCTCAGTTTTCCAATTACAATGAATCTTTGCAAAAGCAATTCTAGCTCTTCTATTTTTAACACTAATAAAAGATTTTTTGCTTGGACGACGACCTAGCAGTGCTTGATCGACTAATCGACGCTTTACAGTGGAAACATGAACGTTCATTCCATAATTCTGCCGTAAATCGTCAGTAATTTGTCGCGCAATTTTGCGAGGGTCAGCAAATGATTGTCTCTTTATTATTTTATTTATTCTTGTTGTTATTTTCCTGGGTCGCCCTTGTCGAAATTTGTTGTGAACATGGCCTCGGATCCTATATAGACGATTCCAGACATTTACTAATTGACGAGATATCCCAAAATTGCAGGTAATCTCAGCTTGATTGCGTCCGATTTTTAACGCACGGATTACAGCTTCCTTAATACATATTTATTGAGTACTCCTTACGTATTTTTGTCATATTCTATATAAGAAAATGTTAAACAATAATAAAACCTATAATCTTTACGTTCGAGCACATAATCTATAATCTTGTACTTAATGTCTAAACGTAACTTTTAGGAAAAAACTTACGTGTCAAAAGATTTTTGAACCGTCTTTTAAGCGTAATTTCGTGGCAAAAAATGTCTTTATGAAAATCTATTAATTTTACTGTACTGCAGTAAACACTATTCTCATATAATATAAATATAATTAATAATTAAACTGAGCGAGACAATGTTACCAACTTTACTCATGAAAAATTACTTGTCAAAAGACTTTTTTGTATATATTTTTTGATACATATATCTTAATAGTTTTGTGTATAAAATTTTCGCATTATGAAGTTATAGACATATTTAGAACTAATAATGTTCATCAAAGAATAAAACACACAAAGTCCATTAAGCGAAATTTCACCATATGTATTAAATTTACTTTACAAATAAAAAATGACGCAACCTATTTCGACACATATAAAACATTTTGTTTACATTTCAGGTTTAATATTTCAATATCGCTGACTAATGACACGATGTTGACATGTTTCAATATAGGTACATACAAATAATCATATGTAATATATTATATATATTATACAAAATGGAGAAATTAGATAAACATTACAGATATTAATGATGATAAATGAATATTTATTTGTTACAATATCGAACATATAACATTTAGCTAAATTTACAGAGTTAATCGAATTACGCAACGTTCAACACTCTGAAAGAAATATCAAAAAGGAAACTTACATATGTACTTACGTGTGTATACCTATAATTGTGTATTTTGAAATAGTTAAAAAAAGTTGTATTATTTTTAATTTGTAAAGTAAATTCTATATATGTATAAATGCATTAACTTCACGTATTAATAAATTTTATATAAATTTTATGTACATCTTATGTAATATATATGTACATAAAATCTATTATCTCAAATTATTCATTAAAAATTGGACTTTAATATTTAGCTTACTAATATCCGTTTCTGCTAATGTAGATTAACTTTCATCTCAGTTCAACTTTTTTTCTAGAAAAACTCATCAACTTTTTTTCCAATTTTTAAAACTAGAAAAAGATAAAGAGCAAGTTGAATTGAGATTCAAGTTAATCTACATTAAAGCAAACGGGCATAAATCCATGAAAAAAATAAAAGAATAACGTCACCAACGCAAGATATCGTTGACAGTTGCGACAGCTCGCCTGAAAGGAACGTTACACGACGGCGAATGCTATATAATATCATGAGATCAGCAGGCAGAAAAAACACCTCCGTATGTACATACACGTACACAGGTAAATATATGTAGCCGTTCTGGAACATATTTTCGCGCATCCATATTTATCCACTCACGCGTGCATGTGCATGCGTCATCGCGAAAGCAGAGAAAGGAAACATGTGATGTGTAAGTGACACAATCGCATACGAGGTGAAAACGTGTTTGCGGATAGCTGAGGGTGCTGGAGGTTAATACGAAGGGGTACGCGCACTCCGAGCCACGTTATTGCATGCATTCTCGTCAGTGGTGCGGCGGCGACCGGGTGCGCACGACGCGTGTCGGTACGAGGAACGCGAAATTTTATAGTCTGTTACGCGATGTTACGCCATAGCGTACTGGAACACGCGCGTGATTCCATCTGAAATATTACATCGCTTCCGAAGGAAACTTACGATCAGCTGAAAAATAATCATCCTGCGGACGAGAAGTGGTGTCGAGCGATTCGATTGCGCGAATATATATCGAAAGATATACCAATGAATTCTTCGTATACAGATAAATATCATACGAGCCTGTGAGATTCATTTCGAAGTGATTATTAGCTGCTTACAATTAAATTAGTTTCTTAGCAAGAAGATCGTATTCATAAAATTTTCGCAAAAATATTATATACAATACGATCTTGTATAATGTATTTAAGAAAATAAATAATTCTTTGAAGAATTTGTATAACTTCAACAAAAATAACGTAAAGTTACGTTTAAAAAAATTATATTGTAATAATATAATAAATAATAATAACGATAAATAATTACCGAAATACAATATACTTTAAAGCATTTAACCTAAAACGAAATCTCCTAATAATTGTGAAGACTTCATAACAGCATATTGTTTATACAATATATTGTAAAATAACAGTTGCTTGCCTTGTTACTAATAAGTCGAAGTGTCCAAGACTATGTCGGAAAAAACTTGATGAAGTGTAGATCGAGAGAAGGCCGAAATTGTCGAGTTACTACTGAAATAAGGGATAGAAGAAGAGTATTTTTCGACCATGCCGCGATATGCGAGAGTTTTGACGGTCGAAAACGCTGCAATGCCTCGAAATGTATAACGATAACATATCTCTGGAACGGTATAGCGCGCGTATGTATTCGTATTCCGTTAATACATACACGTGCATACGTGTACCAGGCTGTATTCACACAACGGCGCCATCCACCGAAACAATATGCATAAAACATAAACCACGTACACGTAGATGACGACATCGATTCATCCTGAATAGCGGACGATCGATCGGATCTGTTAGTTTCCTCGCAATTTTACACGTTCTAAAACAAAAAGAAATTGGAGAGCTGACGCTCGATCGAATTTTGTTCGTATTCCTTTACACATCTTAAGACAAAGAGAAATTGGAAGGAGAGAGAACGCGAGAACATTTTATGCAAATGATGCGACGATTACGTGGTTAATTAGAGCGTAAATGCGATTTTTTGTAATGTTACGTAATAAAGATAAAAGCTTTTATCCACTCTTAATTAATGTCTTGCATACTAATCGAAATAATTAAACTTGCTGGATAGAATAACAATATATGCATAATAATAATAAATAATGATACTTAATACTTAATATTCAAAGCAGATAATCTTGACGCATAAATCAGTAAAAATTTAATTGTCTTTTTGAATAAAATTAATTATCTAGGTCTGATAGTTAGAAAATAAAACTAAATAGCTATTATTTTGTAATGAATGAACAGAATAAAGTAAATATTATACTATTAAAAAAAACTATAAAAGAAACCTGTCATTTTTATTAGCATATAATGCAAAAAGAATAGGTATATAAATTTATATTATTAAAAAAGATTAAATATTATAATTAGATTGATTGTATGAGGAGAAGATGGTATTATGGCACCCTAGTTACATTTTACACAATAACTTTGTTAATAATCAATATTTAAGTTTAAAACTTGACAATTACATTTGTTAAATAGTTGAATCGATTCTGGACTCAAAGTTACGAAATATTTATTACTTAGGACACTATTAATAAAAATGTAGCGACATTGCATAACGACTCGAAGAAAAATATGGGTGGTAATGTGGCCTTCCATAAAAAGCCTTAAAAAATTAGTTTTGTTTAGAAAACAGTATTTAGTTATAAAATTAACAAAAAAGTAAAACGTTTTAAAATGTATACAAATAAATATACATTTACGCAACTTCTGCATATACGCTGCTCAGTACCAAAAATCTCAGTGTACTAAAAATAGTACACGTAATACAAAGTATAGAATATAGATTAACAGTAGAGCTACAGACGATTATCAAATAATTATTTTGATATGAAAACTTCAGAAAAGAGGCCGTAATCAATATCCGTAGAGGGCCACATTAGCAAAATGCCATGCTATTGTTTAAATTTGCACAACTCAAAATATATAGTTAAATAAAATGTTAAATAGCAAACAACACATTCAAAAATACATATGTATGTTCATGTGATAATACGCTCAAGTTTAAGAAAAATGAGGAAGTAGGTGTAATTAAATGCTAAAATGTAACCTCAGAAACGTTTCGAAATACTTAAAAGTAAAAAATGAGTTATAATAACTGCTGGCTATTGATTAATGATATATTAGCGTCATGGTGTAACGGCGAGCTACTGAACAAATAATTCCATAAGTAATCGTTAGAATTTGCCACTTAATAGCGAAGATATTAAGAGGGGCCACAATATCTACACTGGCCATAATACCACCTTCCTAATACCTTCTCCCTTATACTGATTGTTCAGTGATACATTTTCAAAATAACGATCTTGTATAATAATCAAGTCATTTTAAAACTACTTAAATATATTTTCTAATATTAATAAAATAAAAGTAACTTTAAAAAATTCCATGTAAATTTCTTTCATAGAAATTGGGCTATGTAGAGATCTTCCAGAGAACATATATTACTGAGTCATGCAACCAATTTTTTCGGCTTTTTTATGTTCATTTACAAGTTCATGTATAAATGTACATGTTTTTGCATTATATGCTAATAAAAATTATAGGTTTCTTCTTTAGAGTATTTAGGTCATTTCGTTCTATTTATTCATTATAATAGCATCAATTTTTCGGTTGTCATCCTGTACGTTGTGACCATATTAAAAAGTGGCATAAATTTAAAAGTTTTTTTGATTTATTTTCCAACTTAATTGACTGAATATAAAAGAGATTTTAAAAAGCTAGTTAATTTCACTGTTATATAAATACGTTATCTAACTTATTTTTTTCGTTCAGGTATATAAGATGTCAACTCACATATATCCACGTGCATAATGCAACATGTGACAAATCCAGTTTACTCTTGGTGTACCCCTTAGATACCGCTCGCTTCATTATTCTCGCATTAAACGTATACAGGTTCCCTTATTTTCCACCAGCAAATACACTCGTCACGCCTTTATTTATGAACTGAGTCTCACGCGACTTACTGACGGCAAGATCCACTTTGTCGTTCTCTTTCGATTCGACAGCAACGTCTAGTACTCTTACAGTTCTCGTTCAAATGAAAGTAACACAGTCTTCTATACGGAATCAGTTTACATTTTGACTTCCCACATCAAAGACTTAAGCACGCAAAAAAATATTTTGTTGCTCCAGCTAGAATTATAGCTATTTCTTATATTTGATAGAAAATTATGTATCATACACATATAATTTATAGAACAAATCTAATTCTATCTCTGTAAATTCTATCTCTGTCATCTATATGATTAGATGCAATACATATCCAATATCAGTACTTGTCAGAAATTTATCTATTCCAGCTATTTTTCGTACTTACAATTAGATAATTTTCGCTGTAACTGCAAGATCACTTTTTTGAGTGAGGCTAAACAAATAAGAGTAATAAGAAACGAAAATATCGAGAAGAATTGAGAAATTGTTAGATGAATGAAATTAGTGTTCACACATAAAGCTGTAGCTACATTTATGTAGTACTTGCCTGTAGCAACTTAATTATATTTCGATGCGATTGCCTAATAATAAAAAATATGTTGAAATATACAATATAGTATATATGTTCTGTTTAAATAGAAAAATATACTATAAATGTTCTATTTAAAATATATTGATATTTTGTAAACTAATATTTAATAATTTAATTAATTATATATATCGCTTGAAGCGATATAGATTCAATAAATAAAAAACATGTTACTATTTTATTGATGATAATGTATACACACTATTGCTCATTGGAAGTTCAGACACTCGCATAAATATTGGAAGATCCTAAAAAATCGATTATACTATCAACGTTCTACGAAACAAAGACAATATATTTTACCATATAAAATTAAAAATAATTTACAAGCTTTTGCAATTTTTTGTTAGTATGTGTATAAGTACTTTAAAATATATAAAAGAATAATATCAACTGCTGTTTTATAATGTTTAAATGTTTTACATCACTATTCAATCAAATTTATATGGGTGTTCAAACTTTTCAAAAGCAGCAATGTATATTTATACTGTAATATACCTTTTTTATGAGATAAATAATATTTGATATTTAAAATAAAAGAATAAAAGCCGTGTAAAAGTCACATATAAGCTATAATTACAAAATTGATATTGCTATTAAATTTTGATTTATCGATTAAATTTACTAAATAATTCTTGGATACTTGGATAGAAAATTTCGTAATATCTAATTGCTGGGACACTTGACAGTAAAGATTTAAAAATTATGAAGAACATAATGGTTTCTAATATAAAATATTTGCAAACGGAAAAGTCGGTCGCGCGAATTCATTCGAAAAACATATACCAAATATTGATTTTCCGCCCGAGACCGCCCTGCAGATGTAAAGATGATGAACCGAGCGCATCCGCCGAAAGTGCAGTACTGCTCGGAAGTAGTAGGTCGGCAG
Source organism: Mycetomoellerius zeteki (assembly GCF_001594055.1). Lineage (NCBI taxonomy): Eukaryota > Metazoa > Arthropoda > Insecta > Hymenoptera > Formicidae > Mycetomoellerius > Mycetomoellerius zeteki. The sequence continues at coordinate 735,659 of NW_017257999.1, forward strand.
CAGAAATCGATGCATTTTTCAACAACAAATAAATTGTTGATGACAGTGCCACGCCGGGGTACAACGCACCCGGAAATGGAATACCTTCGGCTCGTCGCTTTTCCGTGGCGATTGCGCATTGGCAGATGAAAATATCTCCTGACCTCCTGCATCTATTTTCGTTTGCCAACCTTGTGGAAGGTCAACTTCATGAAACCGCAAAACTATATATCTATATCTTCATATAGAAAGACCTTTTCATTCTAGTTGGGAAATTGAAGAACTCGCGGAATATGGAAATCAAAATAAATTCGACGTCTATTTTTATCATTTGCTTGCAATTGAGAACGTCAAGACTGATCGTTGAAATCTCGAAAGAGATTCGAACAACGGATCTGCAACGAAATGTTACATGAATGTTGTGACACATTGACAGGTTTTCGCAAATGTTGCGAAACGTTCACGACAGGATATCGCAGTGACAGATGAATAAAACCTCGTCGTTCCAGCTCGCAATAACATCTAAAGTTCGCTTGCGACTCTAGCCGATACGTCTTAAAGCCTCGTAAAGCTCCGAAAAATCGACTGACCGATTAGTTTTGGAATTGCTTTTACCGACCTATTCCCCTCGTAAAATGAGGAAAGTGTAGTAAGTTAAAGACAGCCTGCAAGCACGACACCAATGTATGTATGCATGACGACCGAGAAAAATGGTAGGATGAGATGAAAGCAGTTTACAAAGCGGCTACATTATCCGCAAGAATTTGAAAGACCGAAAGCAATTCCCGTCCCTCGTACACAAAGAAGGGATCTGCGCTTTATTGGCTCCGAAGCTCATCTTGTCCGTGCAACGAGACGACGGGGATGCGACAGCGAAGTGTGTTTTCGTAAAACGCCGTGGAACACGTCCTAATCCTCGAAAATTGTATCAGGAAATGCCCGAATCAATCCTCAACGAGGCGAACGGTGCGTTACACGCAACAAATTAAATTCCTTCCCATCCACGATATCCTAGTTTGCTCAAAACAATTTTGTAGCAGTTGTACGTTTTTACGTATATAGAAATATCAGAGCGTTCTATATATCTATCAAATATTTTCCAACCATTTCGAGGATCGATTGATTCTATTAAAATTTCAAATTTTGTTTTGCTGTAATAAGAAAAAAAAAATCTTATTTTGTGCTGTTGCAATGTAATAATCTATATACTTAGAACAATCAGTGGGTGTTTTCCAGCAAGGACACAGTTAGACACAGTGAATCATCCTTGTTGTTTGTCTATGTTAAACAAAGATGGAACATCAATGTGTTACACAGTATCTGACTGTGTTCTTGCTGGAAAATGTCTAATATTAGAATCTTTCTTTGTATCGCGAAGAATAATTCTGGATACTTGAGAACTATCGATCATTCTCATTGTCTTATAGATCTCCATGAAATCAAAGTCGTGTTTATACATAAAAATTATAATTAAAATAACATAATTTATTACAGATCTTGGTCTATGTAAAATAATAAGAGAATCTTCTTTTTTATAAAGAACATTTAATTTGCGTCCTAAATCTCTATAACATATTCCCTCTTTCTTTTATAATAGAAATAAAAAACAAGAATAAAAATGTAGCAATTAATCAATAATGTGAAACTGTATTGTCATTATTTTAATAAACGCAATGCGTCTGTAACACAAATATTTATTCGAATGCCAAGTACACTAAAAAAAATGCATGTAATTTTACATAGAAATTACATGTTCATGACTGGAAAATTACCTGAATATGATTGGAAATTTACAATTTCCAGTAAATTTTCAAGCATATTTATGTAATTTAGATAATTTTCCAGTCATATACATGTAATTTCCATGTAAAATTACATGCATTTTTTTCAGTGTATGTATCAAAGACAGAGAATATGTCTCGATTTTCTAATATACTTTAATATATATAGATACTAATTAAAAGAATTTATGCATTTTTTCCCGGTTGTGTCTAAATTCTTCATATCTCTGTTATTGCGTGTTAATTGTAAAGCTGACAAACATTCCGATGATGAAGGCATCTATTTTACGAGAGGAACTCATTCACAGAGAAATGCTCGCGCATACTTCGAGTGTCTGAATACGACGCGACGCGATGGTCCTGCCGAATCGGTTAATCGCGCGGGTCAAGATGTTCTATTTTCACGACACGAAGCAAACGGACGACTGATTCGACGACGTCCCGCAGGTAAAGCAAACAGAATGCGAATTCGAACGGATGATGTCAGGGACAAGGATATCCGGCCAGGGATACTCGGGAGCCGTTAGATTCCCGTCAGGTGGGACAAACAAACCTACCGACGCGACATAACTCTAAGGAACTGGAACTGAGGGAACGGACATAAATGGATTTGCGAGGACGAAATTGCGAAACGGCAGGAAGCGACGGCCGAAATTCACCACGCGCATCAGCCTGTCGTTTCGATCGCGACGAAGTCAATCGGTGCAGTCTGGAAGCAGAATTGATCTAAAAATCGTTCGACTGAAATAAATTATTATCTTGAGGTAAAACAAATATATATAGCGGCTTTTTATATTCGATATAAAGATTACAATTGAAATAGGAATTTAATAAAATGTTGTGTCAAAATAATGCAGTGATTGTTTTTGCAGTATGAACATGAATAGTCATTTCCAATGTATTTTTGCTTGCTGAATACGAATCTATATTGGCTAAATTTGGCTATCATGTCACAATTTTAAGAAAAATAATATCGAAAAAGCTAAAAACAATGATTTTGAAAATTTTAAGACATTCTAGCATTGACAACAATTTTTTTTTAAATTTTATTAATTTAGTCACGCGAAAGTATCAACTTTTAATTTTAAAATACATTTTATTTCCTTTCAGTATAATTTTTTGTTTTCCAGATGAGCAATTTAAAAATAGTTCTTTTCCCATCACTTTGAAAAATATAGGTGCGGATTTAACAGCGTGCGGTTTCTATATAGTTCTCACCGTGTTGGTGTTAGTATTAACACCAATAAGGTGAGAATTGTATAGAAATCATATGATGTGTTAAATTCATATTTTTTAGAGTGTAATACATGGAAAAGATATTTTATTCCATTTTATTTTATTCCATTAATTCTGCATTTTATGAAAAGTAAGTGCTTTTATATTTACATAATACAATCAAATCATACTAAATTAAAAATTAATATAAAATTGACACAATACAATATTGTTTGAAGATTATAATCTTTAATGATTCAAAATTATAAACTTCCTGCTATATTGTATTTTGTTATTTCATATTGCTTTTTGATTTAGTATATAATCCGATTATATTATGTAAGTACAAAAGCACTTACTTTCACAATACAAAACTAAAATGGAATAAAATGCTTTTTTCATATGCATTACAGGGGAGAAGAACTATTTTCAAATCGCTATACATATATCGAAAACAAAAAGTATCGAAACAAAACGCATTTTTAAGCTAAAAATCGATAGTTTCACATGGCATAAAATTTAGAAAAAAAATTTGTTCCCAATGCTACGTCATAAAAACCTTCAAAATCATCATTTTTTACTTTTTTTTTGTCATTTTTTTTTCGAAACTGTCACGTGATAACCAAATATTTGGCCAACGGATTTATATTCAGCAAATAAAAATACATCGAAAATGGCTATTGACACTTGTGTTGAGAAATGATGTTGGACAATGTAATCAACGATTATTTTAACATAAATTTAAAAAGCCTACAAGTTAATTGCTAATTTTTATAATCTACATTTTATAAAAATTTTTTTCTTCCTAAATGGAGAATTTTATAAAAAATAAATTTGGAACGTAAAGGTAACGCACACATGGTATAACTAACTGGATATAAAAGGACCCCGCACAAACCTTATGAAAATTGAATTTCGGTCGAATTGACTAAAAATTTGATATATTGTAGATCCTGATAAAAAGTCTCCACAGGCACGACTCTCTACAATGAACCGTTTGATTTCTATGGAGCGTCATTTTTCAAAACGGGTTAATGCTACAATATCTTATTTTCAACGAGTACGGTGCATTCCTACGTCATTATTTGAACTTTCTATTTATATTTTTAAAAAGTTATAAAGATAATATTAACTTGATTGCTTCCTACAAATAGGACTTCTTGATTATTGTGAGTTCCCTCGCCTCTCACAAATCGGGGTGCTTGATTATTGCGAGTACGTCTCCTTATAATTTTCTTTTTTTAATCATAATTAAAACTTAACCCATTAAGAACTGCTGGTCGATTTTTTGACCAAAAAAAATAGATCGACTTTGGGATGTGAAATCTCTACCAAAAGGCTCCTTAAGGGCATAGTAGCCATTAAAAAGATTTTAAATTTTGAGAAAAAAAATTTGTCTTGGTTCTTAATGGGTTAAGAAACGACCGTATATATGAATACATCAAATACGTCATGATAGAGCGCCAACAGGGTCAAAGTTAGATATTTCGAATAATACAATATGTATTCTTTATTAAATCAATTTATTTCAGATATGATTGCGCGCCGATAATTTTTCGGAGTTTTGATACAATCAGTCTAAAACGCTAATAAACCACTCTAAAATTAGAAAAACCGTAAATAATTTTTTTTTACTTAAAAATATATAGAAAGTGCAAATAATGACAAATAGGAATGCATCGTACTCGCTGAAAATAAGATATTGAGTATTAGTCCATTTTTAAAAATGACGTCTCGTAAAGGTCAAATGATTCATTATAGGAGGTCGTGCCCATGGAGACTTTTTATCAGGACGACAAGATCTACAACATAACAAGTTTTCGGTCAATTCGACCGAAATTCAATTTCCATAAGGGGTCCTTTATTTTAGCATTTACTTTATACACAGTTATTTTACACTCATCCACCCCATGTTACAAATCCACTTCCGTCAAAATCAAACATTAAAAAAATCTATACACTCTGAAAGAAAAGATTGGCTGTTACAGCAAATTAGATGGTAAAAGCATGGTATAGCATTTGTAATTAACTACAGCCAATTTTTTGTTGTAGCATCCAGTTAAAAATGCTATATCATATTCAGTTACTCTTTTCTTTCAGTATCTATAATGTATAATATTTATTACATTAGATGCAAAATTGTTACAACTTGCTGATTCGTGAAACACAGTAGTGCCAATTTTAGCTAAAGAAAGAAGAAGTCAAATAAAATCGACTATATTATTTATTTTCCATTTTTTGCACACATGTGAATTGGGCAATCAATCGAGGACGGATGATTCCGTTGCAATTTCGGTCCGCCAATCACTTCTGAACCGCGAGAGAGATGTAATAAAGGAACAAGAGGATAGCGAAGACAAGTACGATGACAATTTGAACTACGGTAGTTCTGCGGGCGATCGAGTTCCGAAAGAGAGCGAAGGTAAGCGCGAAAACCCGATTGCGTTTCGCTTGGTTGGCGCTTGATAAGACCAAGTGAACTGTCAACCGATAAGAAAAATGAAGAACAAAGACGCGAAAAAAAAGAAATTGAAACGGATGATTAAAAAATTTTTTTTAATCGTGTAATTTATCTCATTTGATCCGCAAAACGGCGCGTCCGACCATGATTCACAATCCATTAAAGTGATCCACAATCCATTAAAGATTACAATTGTAGCGATAATTAACGCCAAATGATTTGACTGCGCAAGGGATAGCGCTGTCGCATTAATATTCACATGGCATAGATAAACGCAAAACATGACGGAAGCCCCAGGCAAAGACTCTTGACATTGATCGGTATACGACAATGTAGATACCATCAAAAGCGATTACATCATACATGGACAGGATTTCCATTGCAGATAGGTGTATTACATCTGTGCACATGAACGCACGATTTCGGTTCCAATTTTTTTGGAAAAAAAGAGTCAATGAAATGACAGATAATTATGCAAACCTAAATTATCAATTAATCTTATTGAGAACCTAAATTATCAAGAAATCTTACTGAGAAAATAAAAAATCCATGACAAAGAGTTATTTCTCTCAAGAAATTAAAAAAAACTAGATGCAAAATATCTTAAAAAAAGAAATTTACTTTTTTTATAACATATGTATCAATATTATTTTTAAAGAGTTATACTTTCTATATGTCAAATTTGGAATTTGTATAATTTTTTTGTGTAGATTAAGAATGTAGTACTTTTACATTTTTAAATTGTTATTTCTAATATAATTTAAGAGAGAAAGAAAAGAAATAAAATATGTTATGCATATCATTATTCATATATTATATGCATAAAACATTTAATTTCTAATCTAATCATAATGTGTGACATACATACATAAATATATGTTTAATTTCGTTCAACATATATCCATTTAATTACTTAATTAATGCTGTATAATCATTTATTTATATTCCTGATATGGATAAATGTTTTATCAAAATTATTCATAATCATTCGATTGGAAAACACCGATATGGAAATCATTAAAGTATTAATGACACAGTTAATACAAAATACAAATAAAATTGAATTGCGTTAAATAAAATACAAATATAATGAAAATATCGGTGGACAATTTGAGAATATCTCATAACTTAATAGTCAACTATTTCGACAGCATATTGTTAAATATAGTGTCAAATCTAATCTAATTTAAGTCGCAACCGTTCCTACTCAATATATTATTATTTTATACTAAAACAATGATTAAATATGACATTACATAGTGTCAAATTTAATTATTGTTTCAGTTTAAAATAACGGAGTAATGAATAGGAGCAATAAATTAGATTAAATTTGACACTATAGATTTAACAGTGCAATTTTTCTTATTTCTGTAGAGAAAAACAAAAAAGAAAGAACTTAACACACTTCATTTTCTCTCCGTATAATACCATTTACAGAGATCTGCGATTTCCGTACGAGTGCGATTCAGGAAGCGGGAGGTGTCGAGTAGCATCAGAAAACTTTATTGTCGGATTTAAATTGCAATTCGCGGTATATACATGTACATGGGTAATGGCGATGGTGGAAGTAACGGACCTCGTGGAGACGCGCGCTCGAGCTCGGGTCGCCAGCAAATTGTTTTCCCGATTATTCCGGAAAACCAGACCGCCGACCGGTTGGCAATCAGAAACCGTGCGAATCTGTATCCGCCGTTTGGACCTCAATGCAATCCGCGCGAATTCCGCGTCAGACGATGGTCATTCGGTGGCATCCACCGTGTATAAATCTGCACTCAACGAGCATATTACCAACAAAGTCGATCGACCATCGGACGTCTTCTTGCACTATAACTTCGAACCGCCCCTATAAATACTCTAGGTTCCTAGCATTTCTAAATTTACCAACATATCATTGGCAAAATACAATTTCAAATTCTTATCATCGAGTTATATTATCTAATTATATATAGCATCAAATTTTCAGTGAGTCTGAGTAAATTCTTTCATTTTTAAAAGTTCTGTTTTATTGCAGCTCGAGAATTAATTTGCAACTAGCACTAAATATGTAGAACGTCAATATGCCAAATTTATAACTATAAATTTAAATTATACACTATTTATAACATGTACCATATATTATCTTTTCCCTCTCTCCTCTTTCTCTCTGATTTATCTTCGATAAGTCCTGTAATTTGTTAGCCTCCTTTAGTTTCAAATAGTAATTACCACATTCTCGCGTCAGATCTCTAAATGTCGCAAAATCGCTCGTTGAATTTGTAACTCGGAATATAGTTAGCGCGGTCCCGTAATCCGCTCGTTTTTACGCACTTTACGCAAATGCCCTACTATGCGCACCGTCATCGTACCGCTGTTGCTGCGGATTCACCGCGTCACGGAGAATTAGACGGTCTTCTGTCAGGATACACGTGTGCAAACGTGAGAGCATACACGTCAGAGTGAGGGATAAAAACGTCCCAGAAAATGTTCCTCGAGCTGGTCAGTTACGTATAATTAGGGTGAGAGCAAGTACTATTCTACCACGTCGGGAAAATCTGACCAGTGTTACTCGGGCAAGCGAGATTGCCTTAGGCAGTGCCGCGAGATAAGAAGTGCGCGCCGACGAGAAGAAGCTACGACGAGATTCTCACAAGGATTTTCCGGTTATATTATTTTACCGTACACTAATGACAAGGAATGGAAGAGGATTATAACGTCAAGGGTAGCTTCACATGCATGATATAAAATATATATATTTTTAATCTCTATATATGTATAATATATACTTAAAAAAAAATATATATATAATATATACATATATAAAGTACGCGCAAACATTAGAACATGATGTGCTGATTAAAATATTGGATTACGTAGATAGGCTAACTCCGGTATATACACCGCACCTATTAAAAACTTAATTTATTAAGTATTATGTACTATGTTTAAAATAAACGAACTATATCAGTAAAAACTTTGTACTGTCTACTACTATGAAAAAAATAGTAGAAATCCGAAATATATTTATTTTTCATATTAAAAAATAAACTTTTTGAAATCCTTGCATTTTTGCCATATCAAGTGCGCGTCGAACGTTTTCGAGAGCCGTAGTAGGTGTACCGACTTAAATTGAGAGAAGTCAACCAGCCTTTTCGGCCATAATTTCGCAGGGCAGCCTTCCGCGAAAAAAACGTGGACGTTACTCACGGCTATATTGCGACAAACGCATTCGCCGATAAATTATACAGCAGTAAAGTCTCTACGTTGTTGATTCAACTCGCTGCGTCGTATATAGAGGAACTTTGAAATATAAAGCTTCATGTTTAATAGCGCAAGGTATATTCATACATCGTACGTTATGAACTCCCAGTTTATGCTCTTTAAATCAAATGATTTTGCCTGTACCTTTTGCTAAAAGCATTTGCCTTTGGTTATTATCCATATAACCCATTACGCCGACGAGAGTCGCTATGCATGTTGTGAAATGTAATAATTGGAGAATGTGTAAAGATAAAAGCATTTTGCCGCGTGATCGTTACGCGAGATTCCACCTATCATAGGAAATTACTCCGGCTGCTATATTCCCTAATAATGGCCATAAAATCACTGCATATTACATTTTGTTTGTTAAATTGACAACTCTCTGCATGATAATTTCGTCGTAATCTTTACGCTGGTATGTATATTGCAGTATGATCATGTAGTATGAGCTTCTCAGAAGTCGAATTATAAATCGTTTAATCCACTTTTCGTGAATTTCTTTATTTATATTATTATAATTCAAAATTAAATCGATAAAAATACTTAAATTAAATTAAGTAAAAAAAATATCCTATTTTCGGTCAAAACGGATCTTTAGTGCTTAAATATTTTGGGGTGAATTTAATATATGTGAATTTATATATATATATATATATATCCAATTCTGCAAGTGTCGAAATCTTTTTCAGTCTTGAAACGCCATCGTAAACTTAATTTTAACATCAGAACATACTAATTTGGAATTTCATCGATTTTCCTACTTTCCGTTTAAAGTCGATTAATCTAGCTTTGCCTCGCATTTTTCGTCCTGTAACGTTGTTAAATTGTCGGTATCGCCGCTTATCGGAAGAGAAGAGAATTTTATCAAGAACGCAAAAGCAACCCTCGTGAAACAAGAAACACCGTGCAGGCATGGCATCGCGACCGAGTTCGCATCGAAAAGTTGCGAAGAAGTTTTCATTTGGAAACTTTTCCATCGCGCCCGCCCTCGCACGCTCTCTTTGTATGTACGTGTTTCAACTCGATTATAAAATAACGTCGCGCTTCGCTGCTTCTCCCCGCCAATTGAAAAATGACGAGCACGTAACGCAGAAATATGTTTGCAGAGTGCAATCGCGTTCGATAACTTGTCCAACGCAGCCTGGCTTATACTTGTTGTCATAAACACGATGTATTCTCGTCAGGGTTTTATTGAAAAAGTAAAAGAAAACATATAACAAAAATAAATTGATTTACATAGAGAAAGACAATGTTTCCATATAGTTACTGTTTTAGTTCGTAAGTTTCTATTTTACAACATTTCTTGTCATAAATATAAAAAATACAAATAGAAGATTAATGATGTAAAACATTTACCTTATGAGGAGCTTTCAGTAAATCTGCTTTCATAAGTATATTGTTTAAAAAAATTTTTGATTTTTCAGAACTATATCTTTCTTATTAGAGACTATTATGAGACTATCTTCTAGTTTACGTGTTAAACTGCAATACAGATAAAAGAATTCACGTGAATTCATAAATAACGATAAAACTGAGGTGATTTGAAACTTGCATGGTATTATTGTTTAAGAAAGTCATTTTAATAAAACTAAATATAAGTGATTAATCAATATTAATCCACAAACATATTCACTGAAGGGATGCTAGCAACTCGATATTTCACTCTAATTATAATTAAAGCGTAACGTATGTCACACTATTGTCTAACAGTTCGTTAAGATTCCTATTGCACCCACGACGGCTTTTCAATGTCAACTATAGGCATTCACCACATGTTCATGTGGCAAGACAACGGGACAGCGACAGGAAGACAGACGCGTTACGTACGTAAGAGAATAGCTGGAAAGGGAAATACGCTCAATTATAAACGAGGAGTGATATAGACCTGCATGGTGGCATGTAGGTCCGCCCCTGGGATTACAATTTAGATGAGAGGATTTCAGGAGAACGAAGAACAGTGGAGACTCACAAATAATCGTACTGCTCGCTTCACGTATTCCTTTCTTCCTGCCTGTATAAGGGATACGCATGTCCGCCTAAAATTCTTCTGACACTGTCCTAGCCAATCAACTCCTCCTATATATCATGTCTCACATCTCGCAAAAAAGATCTATTAGATCAAATCCGAACATTTCAAAAAGCTGAAGTCGAAGCGGAAAAAAGAACAATGTAAAAGCAATAGAAAAGTAACGTGAATCCAAAATGGATAGAAAGCAAAGACCTGCTGAGAATTTGAAACGTTTCGATCTTCACATTCATCACGATTCGCACGATTTTCGGATAATATAAGCATCTATCCGTAAATTTTTAACACATTGTAGAGATTAACCCGAAATACTTTGCATATTTTTGATTCAATATTATCTAAATTTTTCGATAAAGTACGGCCTCAAATTCTTATCACACTTCAGCGTGGAATTCTTTTCTCAGTATCTTGATTGCACGTAGCTAACAGTCTACATTTCTGCAAAAATTTTCCCTTAAAGAATCTTAGAAATCCTCAAATTGAGAAAAGACGAGCAGTAGTAAACATAAATTCAACGAGCAAATCGAGTTTCAGCTTTCAAGTATAAAATAACAATTTTCTGTGCGGAAAATGTTTAATGAAACAAAACGATACACTTGATTTCACGAGCAAACCGCTTGAAAACAATAACTATAATTAGATATAGGAGGCTCGCAATGCAAGCCTACCCGTAAATCACAATTAACGTGGAGAGCGACAACGCGAACCGAAGTCAACCAAGCAATCGGGTTACTACTCCATTAATGTACAATCAGACACTCCGTTGCTTGGAAAATACCAGCTCTCACAATTCGACGAGAAATCGATGTTCATTTGCTACTGCAGGGTAAAACAGCAACGCGGTTTTCTTTTAAATACCTGTGTCTGTATATTCTGTAATTTTTAACGACAGTGTCAGTACTGTTATATTTCATTGCGCATGTACTATATATATATATATATATATAATGGTAAAAAAGCAACAAAAAATATAACGATAACGAATTGAAGTTAAGAGTTATAAAATACAGACACTGGAGAACACTGGAAATCCAAGTGTATAAAAAGTGACTTCAATAAATGGATGATTAGTTTTCCATGGAAAAATAACACGCGCATACAAATGTGGATTTATTAATATAGTGTCATTTTTACTTCCTGCTACTTCCTTTGCTATATTCAAATCTGCTGTCTCTCGGCACATTGCGTCTCCTGCAAATTGATTAAATTGTTTACGAGCCTTGTGTGGATCTCTGTGTAAATCTGTTTCGCCTACGTTAATTGTATCAATGAGCTGTGAATATCTCGCGTATATTATTATCTATTACATTTATTGTTTTACATATTTCACCTTCTAATGTCTGAGTTCATCTTACTTCTTTGCTATACTCTTACTTGTAACTCTTCATCTCATTGTAATTTTCTGTTAAAATGCGTTTTTAGTTCTTACTCTTTTCTAAGCTTTGTTCACGGCCTAGGTTCTTAGGCAGTACTGATACCTCGCCTTTTGATAATGCTAATTAGTGTCTTTCGTCTCATTGTTCTGCAAATAGTTTTGTACTGCACATCAATAGTTATTATTATTATTATTATTATATTGAAGTCACTTATTACACACTTAGATTTGCACTCGATCATTTGCTCCTTTCGCCAGAATTTCTATATATTTTCTCACGCTCACGATCTAAACAAGAAACTAAATATTGCGACGTTAACCAAATAATACCGACATGATAAAATCACGCCGTCTTAGAAAAATTGCTGTAACGAAATACTTAAGAGTCTTTAAATTCGTCCTAAATCAAACAGACCTCTACGGTGATATTTATCATCGTATTTGCATTCAATCGGATTTTATTCTCAATTGAGCGCGATACCATTCTTATGTATATTGGTGCAAATCAATGAATTAACGAAGATACGAAGAGAAGACACGATTGTAATAGCATACCGGCGTATATGCATACGATGGCATAACGAGAGGTGCTCGGTGGAGCGATTGAAAAGCCTATAGAAATTAACGAAACGACTAGCAAACTACGCGGGAATTTGCATTAACGAGATTAAATCCGCAAAATACTCACGCTATTTATATCTCGTCACTCACGCCATTTTATCTCTCACTCGAATGGCAGACCGCACATGAAAAAAAGATATGTCCGACGTGCCAATGTTCTCGATATTTCGTATATGCATAATTTCGATGTTTTTTTAATACCCGATATGTATTCGTGATTTCTCGTAAATTCTCTCGACCATCATTGAGAGTAACAAAATGGAATAGTTATTTTATGAAATAATAAAATATACCTACAGATTGTGTACACTTGAGCATAATCCTTAAAAATGCGAAGAACCCAATCGAACATACAGATCTTAATCAGTATTATCGCGATGAAAGGAGAATTCGAAAAACTGCAGGGATTTACGTGAAAATCCGGATATACAGAACAAAAGGGACACTTATACTACTCGAAATCAAACCGGTAAAAGCGACGAACTATGGCTGCAGTCACTTTAAACCGATTCCTTTTGTCTCTTTATCTGACTCTTTATCCCGCTTTTCTCTCGAAAGTACGAATATCGCGGTAGAGCGAACGAATACATTCTTAGCGTCTACGAGATAAAGGTGCATTTCTTTTTACGTAGCACGAGATATTTTTTCTCGACATTTTTTAAATATTATACCATACATCATTTCTTAAATTATGATATGACGTGAAATTTTCCATGCAATATATGTGACGCCTGCTAACATATAATATTAATAGTCTATATAGTACGTAGAATTATTAGCATGTATGATGTGCTATAGTATGTTATTAACGCGTTACGCGATATTAAACATTTATAATATGAGCACACAGGATGTTATAAATGTTCATCAAACTGATAGTAATGCAACATTGAATTATATAAACGTGAATCTTATCATCCTTATATATCTTTTACAAAATTATGAATTTGTTGAAGAATTTAGAATGAGCGTTTTGTTTAAAATGTAAAACTTTCAAAATTATAAAGTTATCTAACGTTGGAAAAGTGAATTAAACTTCATGAATTGGAAGTTTAATTCGAAGAAACTTTAATTTCAGTTGATTTTAAACGAGCCTTATTTGAACTCTGAAACATTTAATTTAATTGTTAACGTTGAAAATTCTTTCGTTAGATGCACATTTATACATATTTCACATAAAATATTTTATGTAGTTCATGCATATTAGCGTATTCAATAGCGATATATATTTTTATTACATACGTAATCTATTACATGTAATGCACATGCGCGACGCAAAGCGCTTTAATGTTAATCGAATTTTTCTCGCGTATAACGAAGCATAACGAAGTAAAATAATTTCGTATCCGCCACCGATTTTCCAATGTTCCATCTACCGATATATAAATATGTAATAGTATGATGTAAAAAATCGATTGCATCAAGAAAAACTTCCAATTTTTAAAGAAAGGTCATTTCGAAATAAGGTAACTGTTTTGATAGCGCTTGCAATATTCGACGCACGTACAATATCGCGTGAGAAAAGTTGAATTTTGTAGATAATAATATTTCTCGTGCCGTCGTTACAACAGTACGTTATACGTACAGGCTAAACACCATGTGACTCGCAGCCATAAATTACTAATCGGCTCGATATTCTTTCAGCAATTTCTAGATCGCCGTTTCCTTTTACCATACACACGTTTATGGATGCTTACATTCAAGTGTGACTCATACCGAAGAGAGTATACATATACAAATTTTCCAATATTTCTCGATAATGTTTTACTTATGTGAAAAGGAAGAATATCATTCTTAAAGAAATCCATTACTCTGGAAACTCGCGCTTCTATTCGAAAAGGACAAACCCTTGATATTCCAATGACACTCGCGTTATCTGTCAAAATAATTATTTTAGTAAAGATATATTTGCACAACAGCCTTCGTCTAGATATTTCACGTGATAAACTTTCACGAGCGTTATAATCGAGCTTCCATTCCCTCTCGCTGGACAATTTTAGGTAAAATCCAAATTCGTCTGTCCTATATGAAGGTAGTCGGATTATAAACAAATAATCGCTCGGGAGGATGTCGAAAAGCTGGCAAATGGTTACACGTTCTAGCAATCGGTTTGTTAGAGGCGAAGTGGAGCGCACTTGGAAAATCGATTATCAACGAAATAGGTCATACCAAGCCACGTTCATCAATTCGTAATCAACGTATGCCGAAAATTCTGTCTCACCGCGTCGCGTCACAATCGCGCGTAAAAGAGTAATGCATCACGAGCATAATACAGAATGACTTTGTATAATTCCAGTGACGTTGTGACAATTCATTGTGCGGTTTCATCTTGAGTTTTTGCCGCTAGAATTAGTAACGAATATCGATTACCTCCAATCGTTATGCACTTGGGCAATTTCGCGGGGGAAAATATTCCCCTAACATCTCGTAATAGTACACGTTATGAGAAACGTGCATTTATCATGAGAAACGTGCATTTATGGTTTCATTAAAATTAATCCTATACCGCGAGATAAATCTGTCGTATTTTCCGTTTTAACAAGCGGCGAATCGGTTTGAACCAAGTTATATCATACATCGCATATGCAATATCCATCATATTCTGCACCGTGTTACAGTTGTTTATATAAATATCTGCAGAGATTTCTATTTAAAATAAAAAGTTGGCTTTTGACGAATTAGAGATGAATGTGTGTTTTACATCAGTGAAAGTACATAAAAGTTTATTGACTTCAATTTAGCATTTATTTTTAAAAATGAGAAGACTATCAAATTATGTATAATTAAAATAGATTATTATATATTATACACGTAATTTCAAATTTATATTAAAAGTTGAATTGCATTTTCTCATTACAAAACGCGCCATTTTACGCGAATCTTGCAGCGCTTCTCTTCTACTATGAATTTTTATAATGCTTCTGGCCAAAAAAGATATTTTCAATTTAAATTAAAACATCGTACAGTAAAGGATGCAGTTGTACCCTTTACGGGTCAGATCTCATTTCAGCGAGCACTGACCCCAGGAATTCAGGAAAATTCTTCATGAAATATTTTTACGAATATCCTCGAAGTTGATTTTGCAGAACCGAACTTGAGCATTCTCAATATGCACTCCGCTTCAGTGGAATTTCGTTCGCGCACAAAGCCAGAGCGTTTCTCTTTCTCCTCTGCCCTTGAAAGTAGGTTTTTATTCCATCCTTTTACACGCACGGTCTAGGAAGGGACGAGCTTTCCGATAAAGGATCGGTACACTCCGACGAGATTGCGTTCCATCGAATACGAGTATTACGAAACGCGCTTTATCGCGATCAAGAGCCGTATGTCGGCTGAAACTAATTTGCGCGAATAGGTGCAACACGCTTCTCATACATGTGGCGGAAAAATCTGATCCTCCTTAAATCGATATAAAATACAACCGATCATCGTATATACAAAAAGTAGAAAAACAAAGAGAAAAAAGAAAGAGGGAGAGACAAAAAGAAGAGAGAGAAACATCGACAGTATGAAGCGCCAGAATTCTGTTAAAATTTCGTTTTCACCCTACAGTCGAGATTTGCGGAAGAGAGAAGTGACCTCTATCTCTACAGATCTCACATCTCACGTTTATGCGATCTGCTCTGTACGTTTATGTTTGCACACATGCACGCACACAATTC
The DNA here is from genome assembly GCF_001594055.1 of Mycetomoellerius zeteki. NCBI lineage: Eukaryota > Metazoa > Arthropoda > Insecta > Hymenoptera > Formicidae > Mycetomoellerius > Mycetomoellerius zeteki. The sequence goes on from NW_017257999.1 coordinate 752,013, forward strand.
CACTCGAGCTATCGCGAGAGCGCACTGTTATACGTTCCAATAACGATACGTCGGCCGTAATACATCCTCGTGATTGCGCTCGCGACAGGCATGCATTTTATGCGGCGCATGAGCTTCGAGCTATCATTTTTACGTCAGTCGTATATTTGCGCGCTCGCATTATCCGCCGGGCAAGTGGATGGAATAAAATTCCGTTCGGGCCCTGATCGCAATTTCCTCCTTTTTCCCCGGCAAATTCCACGAGGATATATTTCTTGGTGCGAACAGAGCGTTACGAACCACCGCGCCGCGCCTGACCTCGGCGAAAACTTCGAACTTGCCAGCGATGATCTCGAATCGACTTTCGGCGCTGCATACGAACACGATATAAAGGATACTGAGCAGCACGATCAACTTTACAATTGCGACTGGATCCCTTTTATCGGCTGCCCGTGTCGCTTGTATTAAAGAACCTCTCGAAGTGTTCGCTATCGAAAAACGATATACGGAAAAAAATGAAATAAAAAAGGGTATCTCGCAATTTCGTCATAATATCTTTTCCGATAGGTATTTGTGTCCACGCCCTCAGATCTTTCGTGTGTTCGTGAAGAATGACGGGGCATGAATGTTGATGCAATTAACGAACGCGAATCTTTTCATTTTCGGTACACTTGACGGAGATTTGATCCCGGCTTGTGATGGGAGGTATTGACAAACGCGTGATGACGAGGGATTAGGTAATCGATCAACGTCATCAACATGCCCGAATTCCGGGTGGCTTTTTAGCAATGAAGTTGCTCGGAGTGGCAACGTGAATCGAGTTGTATATAAGGAATTTTCATAATGAGTATATATTATGCTATATATAAATTGCGATAATTATATTATAAAATGAAATAACTATAAATACATAATTGTGAAAATATTTTATATCGCAAGCTTCCAATTTTTTATATTGTGTAATAAATGTCTGATAAATGTCTGTATAATTCAATTAAGCATCTTTTAGATCATCTAAAATATAACCTCTTAAAATAAAATCCATTTAAAGCCTAAGGCTTTAAGATTACGAGGATTAACTCGTCAAAAGTTTTTAGTTTCTTCGCATTAAATTCTAAAATTAAAAATACTTGCTATTATTCTGTACATTTATAAGTATCGATCCGAGAAAAATTAACTTACACTAGAGTGCGCACTCTTCAAAAATTTGTCACATTTTATATATATAATATATGTAAAATTTATAGAATATTTTATTATAAAACATTGAAAAGAGTCATAAAGAATCATAAAAACATATTTGCGATATGTTAAAATAATAATGTATCAAAAGCAAATTCCTCAAATGGATGTGAATAAAGAGGTATCATTTAGCAAAGCTATAATGGTACTTGTAGCCGCATTGAAACTAGCAGAACCGATCGAATGTCCTATTCAAAGGGTTAATATCGTATATCAGCATGAAACGAACAAAACTGTCGGGTCGCCATGTCAAATCACAGAGAATATTACGCCTTTCACGAGTGATGTGCATTCGTATTAGCGAATTAGAATGTTAGTTTGAAGTTGAGGCTGATGTACCCGCGAATCTCAGCCTGGAAGTTTATGCCGGCAAATTCCGACATAGTCGGATTGTAGTTTGACGTGTCTTATAATTGCATGAGTTCGTGCACTCTCAGTAATTAAAGTGCGACGTTAATGAACATTTAATAATGCACACAGTATAAAATATTAATGCAAGAACTGTAAAAATATATGTTTAAAACAACCATGATATTATCTTAGAGAAAATAATAAGTAAATATTATATTAGAAAAAAAATGAAAAAGGACATTAATATCATTTTTAGCAATATAACAAATAATTAAAGAAAAAAGAAAGAATGAAAACTTTATTTTTTAAATATATCCCCATGTTTTAAAAAATAACAATAAAATGTTATATAAAATATTCTGTTCTTTTAAATAATTAGGAATAATAGAAAATATAGCTAGTAACACGAGCAAATGCATTTTATTTCTCTTTTAGAGAAATTTATTTTAAGATATTATTGTCAATACAGTAGATATTTAAAAGTATAATTATTTAGCCTTTCATAAAGCAACTGATGAATAAATAAAGGTTAAACATCGATGTGTTAAGTTGCAAGTATTAAGTATTGAACATCGAGAACTACCAATTCCATTAAATAATCGAAGGTTTCTCTAACGTCCACGCTTTATGGATGCAACTCGTGCAACCCATTGCACGGATTATAAAGGAAATGAAACCACGTTTAATTTTGCATGACTTGACTCACGCTGGCCTTCCTACCGCGCTGTTGAAGGTAACCAACAAATGGACGCAGCCGTAACAAGATGAGGTCATTTAGAGAACAGACATATACATATGTACTTGTATGTAACTAGCGAACTTATGGAATACGTAAACGCCACGTATGATGTAGTCCATTTGAATAACAAACTTATCACACTCTTTAAATAATCGTCTAAATAACTATTATTTAAGCAATTGTTATATAATTGAGATCACATAATCGAAGCCAGCAGTTTCCAATAAAGAATCATAATATGTAATAACCCTCAAGCTAATATTAAAGTCGAATCTCTTATATTTAAAACTGTCTCAAGTACAATCTTAATCAAGATATCATGAACCAATCAGATAGCTGTATTATTCATAAACATAGTAACATTCATAAAAGAAGTATTTAATTTTATTGATATTAAAATGTTTCATTTTTGTCTCCGTTTTTTAAACATTTAAAGATATTTTAGTTTTAAACTTTTTCAATAAAAAAAACACTATGTGTTTAGATTTAAAACACTAAAAACGTTTAAAACTGAAATATCTTTTATTATTAAATATGTTTGTTTCGCAAAGATGTTTTAAACGTAAATATTTTAAACACTGCACTTTTTACAGTGAACTTAAGATATTACTTAAAACGGTCTTAAAATAAGAACGAACTGAATACCGCTCTTAATACCTTACCGATATATCTTCAAAAAAATATTTTTTCACGTATAATTGTCGTTGTAAACAAGATGTGTTTATAAACTAAATTATCGTACAAGTCAATGATTATTGGACGATTAGCCAATCTCACACGTTGTAATTATTTATAAGGGAACGGGAAGCCAGACAATTTGCGCGTGGCGCACTCACTCTAATTAGATCGGATTAAATCTAGCCCGATTATGTTCGTTAGTTACGGCGAAACCACAGTTAGGCGTCCAAACCGATACTGCTGTAAGCTGAAACGGAACCAATGATTCTTGGGACGCAGTCGACGTCGTTTCTCATTAGCCGGCAAAGCTTGAAAGAAAAGGGAAGAAAAAGCGGAGATTGATTCTTTCAAGGAGGCTGAGTGCAGACCCTTTGCTTCGTTCATCGAATAGAGACCTCAGACTTGTGACTTGAACGCTAGCTCGTTGTGCGGGGATAAAAGAGACCTTAGGAAGGGTGCGAGGGTTAAAACGGCCTTTCAATACGGAAGGGAAGTGACTTGAGTGTCTGTTCACACTATTCACTAGCGAGGAACTCTCGTGAAATATAAACTACGCAATAGATACGTAATTATCTCTACACACTAAAAGCAGATTAAACGTTAATTTATTCCACCCAAATTTCGTTTGGATAAAAATATTATGTTCGCGTTATAAAAGTGTAAAATTGATATCTATTATGAATCAAAGACTGAATAAATTATTTCTTTAAAGATATAATTTTTTTAATAACTTCTCACCCGCATTAAATCTATGTATTATCATTATATCATATTATTAATACATGTAATATTATACATATAATATTATACATGTAATATTACACATATAATATTATACATGATATAATATTATACATATCATATTTTTTCCGATACATTATGTACAATATTCAGATTTCTTTACTCAAATATTAAATCCGGAAAAATTTATTCTTACGAATTCTTACGATTATTCTCTCTTCTATTTTGGTGACTGTTCACTTATGCATTCGAATGACTGCGCAAATATACTTCGTATATTGTGTGTAAACAAAACGGCATCGGTAGAGTTGAGAAATACATTACAATGTAATATCTATTGCGTAAGACAAAAATAGTTTCATGCCTCGTGAAATGAATTTCCGTGCAGTGTGGCTTGTACGCCATGCACGTCGTGCCTTCCTGTGCCGTTACCTTCGTACGTGTCGAAGAAATCGTACAAAACCAATGATCTCAACTCCTTATGGATGGAGAAAACGACTTAACCGATATCTTCGAAGGATATCTTTATCACTATCGTTGATAGCATCTCATAAACGTTCAGATTAATGTCTCGATCATGCGAAAATCGAATTCAAGCAATCAATTCTGTCTTTCAATAGAATTAAATAATTATTATTAATTTAGAAATAGAATTAAAAAAGTTTAATAGCTGTATTTAATCTAAGATATTGAATATGTAAATATCGAAAAATCAGCAAAACATCAAAAGGAATTCTCCCAAACAAAAATGCTGTGGCTAACTAACATAAAATTTATTATTTAGCAAATAATTGAAAAATGATCAAAAACTAACTTTCCTAAATTTTCAAGAAACGATATATCCAGAGTTGGAAAATTAATGTGAGACAATGCAACCATAATTTATCTCGTTCGCGAGTTTAACATTATTTATTGTTGATGAAGCTTTATGCCTTTCGTGTCCCTGTTCGCCAATAAACTTTGGTATCCTCGTCGTGCATTGGAGAAACGAGAAACGGAAGATAGTGGCAACGATGGCGACGACGGTAGTGGTTTTCCGTGGATCGATGACGGTGACCCGACAAGGAAGACTCCAGAGGAAAATGAAACGCTACGATAAGGGCGTAAGATCCGGAGAAAGGAGAAGCACAAGGCACGAATAAAGAATGTAAAGCGCTGCGTGTCAAGTCAACGTTTGCGTCTACGTGACGTTAGATCGAATCGCGGAAGTATAGAATATATTCGTAGATTTCGAACTGTTTTCGTTTTGTTCCTTATACGAACTTTTTGAACAATTCTGCACGAGCTATTCTCTGCAGATTTTTGACGAAGTATAACTTTCTCGTTAAACTAACAGAAACGTGTAAATATAAAAGATATATGCGCTTTTCGTAAAACCAAGTCTCACAAAAGAAAAAAGAACAAGTAGAAAAAGGAATAAAATAATAAATATTTTCATATATATCTTAATGCAAAAAATAGTTCCAAGACCGAATTATGAATATAATTTAATACTAAATTTCTCGTACGGATTTTATTTTTCTTGATTTGTAAGAAACGTATTGCACTTTTACATATAGGTATAGTGCATGTATAAAGCTATCTATTTAAAATTCTACAAATGTAAAGTACATTTAATATTAAGTAAAGAAAGCGTTTTTTTTTTCGCTTAAATCCATTTGTATTCTTAATTATGTAAAACTTTGTTAACTGAGTCTATTTTATCTCTCGTGAGCCTTACAAATACTTCGATGTTTGCATAAAAGGGCCAATCCTTGATTCGAAAAAATTCGTAATTGAGAAAGTGTGTACCTAGTTACGTTTTGCATATACATGCCAGCACGTATCGAGATATCGAGTGGGTCGACAGGTGGATCCAGGTATACGAAAGGCATACGCGCGCGAGAAAACGTGTCCGGCCCCAAGGTCGACGGGATGATCTCGCTTCGTGAAAAAGGATCATTTCGAATTCCTAACACGCCGTCTCATATCCGTGGATTGTCGAAATTGCCATCCCGACGTCGCATTTCGTTCGCTTTGCCCGTCCCTCCGGTAATTATAAATAGTATTTTAAATTGCTCGACATTAAGCTTCTATTGAAAATTTTGCTTCATTCATTCGCGTCATATCCACAATATGCAACATCAGTCTGGCCCGATTTTCCCGCAATGTTTTAAAATGCACCATTAATGATCCGGTTGCAAGGGATGATCTGACACGATTCGATATTTCAAAATATCCTATCATTACTCTTTTTTGGTATTCGATATTTACATCGAAACTTTTTAAGTTTCTTTGAGTTTCCGTATCGTAACATATCGGATCTAAAACCTAGATATCAATTGATTCAATACAAAGGCTGTGTTTTCAAAATTCACCATCAGCTTATCAGAAGTCAGCACTGAAAAACTATAGTTTATGTTACGTACAGGTTTATGTTACGTACGTAAGGTTTTCAGCACTGGCAGCGAATTTTGAAACATAGCCAAAGAAGAAGTAGAAGAACTAGAAAAGCGACAAGCTAAAAGAGATGTGCGGAAGAGCACAGACTTTTGATATTTCGTATCGAATTATTTCCAATCAATATATCGCCGTATTGGCACTGCGTATCCATATCGAAATATTGATATGAAATATACAAAAATCTGTGCTCCTTCGCACATTTCTAGTTCCAAATAATAGCTGTTTAAAACAAATATCAATCTCATACTATTTTAATATAGTACATATAGTACTCATATAAAGAAAACATTAACTCATATAATAATCCCTGCTTCATACATGTATATGTATAATACGTAACTTTCAAGTTATGACGTAATTTACATCGATAAGTCGAAAGAGAGAGAAAGAGAGAAGGTAGGAAAAAAGTAGAGAGAAAACGCTTTAAATTTTTCCCTCGATGTTCCAGCAAATAAACGAGTTCATTACAGCCAGTTTTATTAACTGCATGTACGAAGCGAGTAAATACCTGCAGGCGATAAATAAAACAAAGAAGAGCTTCTTCCAGAGAGGCCCCCGTATAAGAGATTACCTCTATGGCAGGCGTACACGTATGGCTGCAATTATCGTTACCCTTAATCGAATTCAGCACATACCATTCTATGTCAATCGTATCGACAGTTCAGCTGCTCAGGAATACACAACAAGAGTTTCTGCGAGAGGTACAAATACAATACGTGTAACAACAACACAAATTCGAGTAAATTAATTGCGCTTAGAAATACGAGAGACGAACGGGATAATGAACATACGCCCGATAACTTATAATTATATATAGTGGTACAATTTCGAGTTTCTGGCGAAAGCGGCTTTCGCGGCGACTTAGGCTAATGCAGCACTTTTGGAGATTATTAAAATAAACTGCATAGTTAAGAGCCAGAGAATCGACGGAAGAAGTTTTAATTAACCGCATAGCCTTGCGCGTGCATATGAAAGTAACTCATCCTTGAACTTGAGAATATCTATAACTTTTAATTTTCTACATGTTCAAAATTACTTAGCAAATACGTACAGAGGAAAAAATACAAGAAATTGTTGATTTTCTGCATATTGCATACACGAATACAGAATTTTTTTTTCTCTTTCATTTCTCTTCTAAATATGAGAAATCAATCTTTTTACTTTATCTTACTCCATATTATTAATTTATTTATTAAATATTTATTAAATATTTTACACTGAACGTTGCCAGCCAAGATATTAGTTCAGTTTTGAGTAAAACCTGTGACTTCTCAATTAAGCTTAAAATTACACATTAAAGTCACTTGAAATGTGGGTTTAAACGTGTAATTTTAACATTTATTTAGTTTTTGAAACTCAATATACCAGAATATTTTAAAACGTCAGTACCAATAATTGCTAAATTCTTTAATAAACATTGAAACAATCGATTCTCTCTTGTTTTGCTTTCCGTTATCTATTATTGCGAAAATTCTAGAGTAATCATCGTTATATCTCGAAAAGAAATACTGCAGAATTTCTAAGTATTGTAACATACAACTTAGAAATTCAAGCAAATGTAGCGAATGCTCATACGCAAACGTGCTGTATTTTCTCAAGACGCCTGGCACATTTTGAACACACATTGCAGACGCGAGGATGCCTTTTCATTAAAGTGCATAATCTTCAGGCTGACAGACAGTCTCTAGAGATACAACCAGGCAACATGCAAAATCCGGCTTACATATCTGTCGTACATGTCGCAGGAAAGGGGAGGAGGAGATGAGCGGTATGTGCTCGTTAGTACTTCCAGAATATCCGGATATTAGTGGATCGCATTGCTCATTAAATTCGAGGGCCTATCCAATTTATCATGCGCTACAAATCAAAATGGTAATTTGTGAGAATAATTTTCTCTTCATGAGAAGCGCGTAAATTCTCGCGTCAGTTTACACATTAATTAATAGCAATTAACTTATTTTTGTACATGTATATATGAGATTATGTTACAGCAATATTATATTATAGAATATTTCTTTGATAAGTTTGAAATATCTATATTTTTCTGTTAATTAAGTTATCACCTTCTGCAATTTCCAATTGTACATGTATTTATAGTCAAACATTATATATTTTTTATTTAAAAATAACGCTCCATTCTCTCTCTCTCACTCTCTTTCACTCTTGAGGACTATTTGAAATTGGATAAAAATTACGATATGCTATTTATTAGCATAAGATTTAATTTATAAACAATTAAATTTTGTACGATTTAATTAATAATTAGACAGGTTATTTTGATAAGAAAAATATCAAAACATCTGTATAAGAAGATATTTTTATAAATATACAAAATTTTCTGTCTAATGCGGGGCCTACAATAGAAGTCGCAGCGGTCGTAGAGTCTTAAGTCGTAGAAAATTGACCAATCAGAGTCGATTATTCTTCTTATATTTGATTGTGATTGGTTAATTTTCTGCGATTTAAGACTCTACGACCGCTACAACTTCTATTGTAAACCCCGCATAAGTGTACAAAGCTTCGTAGGTGAGGTCTTAAGATCGGTAAAAACATAAAGAAATAACTCCCAATCTAAAAAAAATTTAATTACATTGTGTCCTTTAATTATGCGTAATAATTTATTTATTACCATTTTGAAATGAGTGATCTTGGAATTTTTTAATTAAAACAGCCTATATGCGTATGAAGAATTAATATAAAAATGACTTCCTCAGCAAGTCGATTTCACTAGAGCATAAGCGATATCAACCCACCTGTGTATCACGGCAGAATCCGCTTCTCGTCCTATAGGAAGCGAGCGAACTGTTTCTGGAATACTATGTTTGCTTTAATCCCGCCCTCCCTCCCCCCCCCACACATCAACTTGGATATAGTATATAAAAGCCTTTTATCTATCGTAACTCTCGAACCACATAACATGTGCGACCACGAAACCCCGCATGACCGTGTTTATACAAGAGAACACAGAAAATCAACACAAGTTAATCAGGTTGGCCAGACCGAACACGCAAAAGCTCCAAGGGATGAAAAAACGGTGGAAGATTGTTTTCTCTATAATAATAATTATCCCTCCATCAAATACGATATCCTTCTATAATCTCTGTACTTCATTTACCTCCAAAATATTTCGTGAGCTGATATTAACGACAATGCACGTTCTTCAAAAGAATATTTGATTAGAAAAATTAAAATATATATCATAAAAGAGATTTTTTACGGGAAAAACTGTTCAATGTTTCGCAATTTAATAATTCTGTGTCGAACGAAAATATTTTCGTCCTTTTTTAATAAGTTTATATTATTATGATATATACGACGTATTTAATAATTTTTGTATGGTTTATTTATCGAGATAAAGTTCCTCGGTACTGTGTTATTTTCGAAAACTGGCAACCGTGCTTTAACAATGAGAAATCTAGACGTAGAACGTATACATCGAAGGATGGCAAGGACGATATGCGGAGTACTTTGCGGGACAATCTGACGGCAGGGAAAATGCAATAGCACGCCTATTGCGAGTGCAGTGCGGGACGCGAGACGTGCTACGCATAGCAGATGGACGGTGTCGCGATGCGTCCTCTAACCAGGTCGGTTGAGGGCAAAAGAGGAGAAGGGTAGAGTAACGCGTTGTGTCGAGACGGCCACAGAACGGGCTAATGTGTTTACAGATACGCCAATTGTAAACTAAACCGCAATGAGAGCTCGCTTCCACCTGCAGCCCATCAGCCTACCCTGCGCTGGCTCCTCCACTGCATCTCGCTGACGATACGGTTGGCGTACACTGAACGTTCCCACTCTGTTAGTTAAACCTCACACTTCGCCGCCGGATTTTTTCACTCAAGCAAGAGATGCGCGTTTCGCCCAAAACAAATTTGTATGCGCCAGAGCCGGCCATTATTCTCGACTTGGATCGAGCAGCGCGCGAATAAACTTCCCCGCGCGTATATTTACGGCGACCTCGATCTCTTTCACTGTTGTGGTGAGATCCTCGTCTCTCGTTGACAGCTATCGTCGATTACTCTGCGGGATTTGACGCGACCTTCTTCATCGGAACCTTCGGCAAATTCTTCGTAATAAATTCTTCGTTGATCATCACGAAACGCTTTTGTTAAACAATTAGCGCGTTTACTACTATTGCATATGATATTAAATTGTTCCTGAAAGAGAGAAGAGCGCGAGGATTAACCAAACGGAAATGAAATCCCTCCCTTCCTCCTGCCATCGTGCAACTTTTTTTTCATCGTCGTTGTATTTTCGTCGTCGCGGAACCGTTGACGAGGCATTTCGTGTGGAAATGGATCTCGTTGGAGCAGCACGTTTCAATAGTTTTAATGCCAGTTGCAGCTGCTAACTTGTACAATGCTCTGGGACAGCGGCTGAGAGAACACTCACTTTGGCACAAACGGCTCGGCCACAAGTGCAACTTTTCTCTTGAATTTAATTCCGGTTGCTCGACGACTGCCACCGAACACGTCAAGTATCGAAGGGTTTTAGCGCGCTTTTACGCAATTATTTACAGATAATAGGGAGTTTTTGCAATACCGTTTATCCAGATACGGTAAACGCTAAGGTCACGTTATCTTTTTCTTAACAACTAATTAAGAAAAGGATAACGTAATTTTAGCGTTCACCGTATCTGGATCTACGGTATTGCAAAAACTCCCTAATAATGAACGGCTTCAACAAACGGCAAAGAGGTTAGAAATAATTTTATTGAAAACGGTCAAGTTCGACTGCGACGTCGACCGGGTACCATTCCGGTAATTTAAAAAGAACAAAATGTAACAGTTCTTTGCGGTCCGATACGGTCGAAAATCCGACTGTGTTCGCAACGATTTGACAGGCCGGCGCCGAGAATGTAGAAAATGCAATCCCTAGAAATTCTAATTAGAATCCGGCACGCGTGGTACATAGTTGGTCTCGTTACATCCCGTATTTGAAGAGAACGAACCGAAGTTTCAATTTCACTCTCCAACTCGCCTCGTTCGACATCGTCGTTGTGTTACGAGAGCAGTTTCAAACTCATTCGCCATAGCCGGTCCACTGAGTAAGTACAATTCGCGAACGTTTTCCTTGAAAAACCGACCCACGGAGACATGAATTAACAAGGAAAAACAATACCGTTACACTTTAACATCGATGAATTACATCTTCGTTAAACAAGATAATCACTTTCGACAGTGCAAACAGACGTTTTGAATATTCGTTGTTTAATAATAATGAATTTAAAAACAATGACGAATAATCAAATTTGAATTTTTAATGAAAAGTATGAGCTTTGTTAAGTCTTGTGACGTTAACGTATCGACTCTTAATTCTTGAAAGCAGTACAATGACACATTGCCGGGTGAAATTTTACGTAATCTCATGCATGTATTCTCCGGATACACGAAATCTCACTCTCAGAACACCAAATGGAAATCAACGAAGCGCGAGCAGGTAGGACGACGAAATTTTCACGTCCGGGCGTAACAGCGTCTGGGTCCGGACGCCGCAAGTAGTACGTTCTAATTTCTTCATAGCGGCTGCAGTATTTTCTGTTTACGCCGACTGCTTCTACGCGATGTGCAGCAAAATCGATATGTTCATGCCACTCCCTAGCAAAATACGGAGTCGGAATATCCCTCCGGTGCAGCGACGACACGTCACGTTGCGTTCACGCGATCGCGCTAAATGCAATCTGCCAACAATAAGGTATAACAGTACGCACCAGCGTAAACTAACAGCACGTATTATAACAAAAGGATCAGATTTTAGATTTGTATGCGATTATAAAAACGTGCTTTATAATGAAATATGAGATCGAGCCATGATTATTATTATTATTTTACTTCTCTAAACAATGTGTTGCTGAAGTCTTGTTTTTTCTCCTTTCGCCTTTTCCATCTTTTTAGTTTTAAAATAAAGCTATCACATTTTGGATATAATTTAAAAAAGAAAAGAATATTATAGGAAAGTATTATACATTGTGTATTGAGTAGTTAAAGATATACTTTGCAATTTTCTCTTCCGTTTATAAATATATATAGTTATACTATCTATTATAAACCACAAAACGAATGCAATGAAAAAAAGATATACGATATGAGACAAAAATCATAAACTGCGAGTAAACGGTTTAATTTTAAAATCCTATCGAAGATTAAGCAACAATCATTGTGGGTCTCGCGCAATTCATTGCGATTGGACGAGTAAGGTTTGCTCCGATTTGGAGCGTATGCGTTATTGATCCAAACGCGAGTATATGGGACGTCCTCTTTGACATACGCTATGTAGACGTAAAACTACGTTCATGTTTCCTCCGCGTTTAATAACGCAAAACACGATCTCTGAAAACATTATGACCAGATAGGGAGATTGAGATAGATGATCTCTCGTTACTTTACTGCAAACATCTGAGCAAAATGTATTCGCTAAAAAGGTAAAACTATCGGCATGTTTGCTTTTTGTGCATTTATAAATATGTCATAACGCAAATGTTTAACCTATTTTCCTTGTGTCTCTCGATATTTCAATAAAGATCTAATTTAACAAATAATATATCATCGACATGCACCGCTGATTCAATCAATCGATAAGACAACAGTATTTTATTGGCTGTGATGTCGAATAAAATAAAATAAGCTTATAAACAATTATGACAAATTCACTTTGATGCCTTCATCTCGAAATAAATTGATCATTCATATAATTAATATATGTTTGCGTAATTCGTGCAACATTAATTACTATTATTATTATATTAATTTAAACAAAAAATTTATATGAAGTAAATCTGCATTGTCACTATTTGGATACGTAATGTTTATGCTAAGAGCTTATTTTAATCTTTTACATAACTACTCAACATAAATAAAAAATATCGCTTTACTAAAAATAGCTGTACAATGAATATAAATAGGAAAAAGACTCTCGGGACTGTCTAATACTTAATGAAATAACAAGTTTTAGTTTCACTACCACGGAAATCTCTCATATTTACCAGGCATTTTCTTAAGACTAAGGGGATTGTGAATTATCGTTTACCAAAGCGCGATATTAACTCCGCTAGAAAAGAATACCACTCCAATTTACGATATTGACACTGAAATTATCTTTTATGGAAGAAATTGCTACAAATGTTTTTTCTAAAAAATTCAATTGAAAGAAATATTAACGCTTGTAAGAAAAATTGGATTACTGTAAATAAATAGTAATAAATAAATATTATAATTCTCTAATTAATATAATATGTACTAATATCAGAGTGGAAATATTTTTTTAGAAAAAGAGAGAAGACGAGATTTCGATAAGTTTTTAGAAAAACAAAAAAAAAGCGAAAATATATTCCTAACTAATTACGTTAATCCGAACGTTAAGTTATATTTTATAATATATACAAACGTGTATGAAACTGTCATCGTCAGTCACGCCGATAAATCAATGCCGTCGTGATAAAATTCTACGACGCTCGTCATCTTCAATCGATCATAGTCACGATTAGTGCCCATTACGCACAATTTCGCACAGACACGGTATAAAGAGAACCGATTAATGGTAAGCGGTGCGAGCGATGTAGTAGCGTTCACCGTCGCGGCGAGTTTCAGACGTTCAAGTAATCGCACGCCGTGCTGCAAACACACACACGACCGCTTGACGCGGTCGTCGCAGCACAACAGTTACGAGTAAACGGCGAAAACGACCGTTCGTTTTGTCACGGGAGACAAACGGGCAAGAGGAAAAGCGCGAGCGAGCTAGCGGAGCTACGTCGTCGGAATAACGATGTCGAGATTGCGTCGAGCGATGAGCGTCCCAGGGCTTTTGCAGCTTGTCGTTATCGCGACGCGAGTTGAACATCAACGCTTTCGTTTTAACCCCGATCGATCGACGTGCGTGTAATGAGATTACGACAGTACGCGCCGTTACAAGGGAACAAAACGAAAGATCTCAATCTCGAACTACCGACTGCCGATCCCATTATCCGGACATTAATCGAGAAAAGCGGATAATTTTTTTTTAAGTTAGAATTAGAAAAAAATTATCACATTCTGCAATATACCTAACAGAAGAGAAACGAAAATATTAAATTTATGAAATACTTATAATAAAGTAAATTGATCTGTCATTAATAAAAAAGTAATACTATACTGAGAGAAAAATGTACTAGATTTAATAAATAATTGTTTGAATAGTACCAATATATATAACATTTATTTATGGAAAATAAATATTTGTTAAATAATAAATAATAATAGTTAAATCAGATTAATAGTTCTCGTACCAAATAAATATATGTTTATATTTAGTAAATATTCAATTAGCATTATTCAAACAAATATTTATTAAAATTTAGTACATTTTTCTCTCAATGCGTCAACATTGGAATCATTTATACGTAATCTATTTACGAATCAGGCTACGACATGAGTTACATCAGTATGTATACGAAGTAAAGCTTCTTTTTAAATCGTATTTCATTTATTCTTCCAGCATTTGCATTTCATATATCACCTAAGTGATGAATATGAGAGAAAAAGAGAAAGAGAAAACAAGTAGTATCGATAAAGATATTGCTCCTGGCGTTTATCGTGTCACTGCACAACTCTTCGTGACATGAACATTCATGGTTCCGCGTGAAAAATGAGGTGAAGACACGGGTCATAGACATCGGATCCGTAAGAAAAGAAATCGTATATTGCGACCTACAATTCGTACCTTCTGTTCTACCAACAAGACGTAAAGAATAGCGCGAGCGTGCTGTTTCTCGAATTTATTTTATCTCTTGAATTTATTTCGTGCTTGTAAGAGGACGCAAACAGCAACCGCTCAACCTCTAGACATCTTACTTCCCACTGGAGAAAAAAGTGTTTCACCACCCTTGAAAACACGGCGATCTCACGGAGGGAATATCGAACGACATCAACGAAGACAGCCATTGCCAAAACTCTTGGAGCAAACAGGCCCTCGAGGAAATGGTAGAAGTTCGGAAATACGTAGCAAGTTGATTTTAGTTTACAATTTATCGAGTGAAAGAAGAACGAATAGAAAACCCGATGTGTCTTTTTCAATATTTCTCGTATTATGTCATCTCTACCGGAAAAAAATTATTTCTTTTTCTTTTAAATGTTACCGTCTTCATCAAAATGTTTTCGCATGAATTGTAAGTCGAAAATTTATATCAGTTTGAAATAAAGTTTGAAAAACATAAGCTAGAGCAAACCGTTTGTTTAGTATATGTTATGGATAAAAAAATTATATCATAGGTAAAGACATACAATATAAAATTTCCTTTACTACACGTTATTACATATATTTGAAATTTTTAGTAAATATTCTTCTCATAATTATAAAAATTCTATCATGATACGATTTTGAGTAATTATTTGTATTCCAAGCGTTAAATATATCTTATCCAAGTTATATGTTTTTTTAAATTTTATTAGTTTAACACGTAAGTCATAATGCGCAAATACAGAAATTAGATAATCCCATTTAAAATATTATACATGGTAAAAATATAAATCGTAGTATTATTCATGAAGAATAATATTACGATTCATATTTGCATCTATTACATCCTTTACTCATAATTTTTTCGTGATTACGCTACCTTCTAATGAGCAGAATTGTTAATTTGTAATATTATTATTTAAACGAAACTGCTGCGATGTGTGCTAACAACATATTCAAATTAAACTTGGATATGTTTGCACGCGCGTATCTCGCGTGGCCAGAGAGTTACGCGAAACACAATTCCTTGCGCCACATAAATAGGATATATAGGCCGAGTAATCTAATTAATTAGATGTGATATGTGTAACAACGTCACATTTCGTACAAATGTTCTCCCGGTTTTAGTTACATACATTGCGTAACGCATGTAACTACCGAAACACTCCGCACGTATTCCTGAATCTACCAGAAAATTAAAGTTACTTTTAATATTAGAACAAAATCTCCTTCATAATGGCGATATCCCTCCGCAAACCAGGTAGAACATAGATCATATGTGAATATATCTCATACCCCATGCTATACTTCAACATAAATATACTATAATTTAGTATGATTGGTAACAACGCACTCTCCACTTACATGAAACGGCAACATGTGAGCGGTATTTTTTAAAATTTATAAAAATTCATCTTGCTGGAGTATGTCACATCCCACCTAGTTCGCGGAGGGATATAGAGCGGAATCCTTAGACGTTGCTCAAGTTTCGCGATGATCTTAAGTTAGTGCTTAAAATGTCATGAATCAATCAGAAAGCCATATTAGCATCTTAAGACATTACTTGTGGCGCTCTTGAAATTAGACAGAAAAAAATTTGCAGATTTTAAATAAATATTTACTCCAATAGTACTAACGAAATATTTACTAAATGTAAACATATATTTATTCAATTTAAACATAACTGTTTTATTTTTAATAAATATTTATTTACTATAAATAAATATTTCGTTAGTACTATTGGAGTAAATATTTATTTGAAATCTGCAAATTTTTTTTCAGTGTAAGAATGGACTATGAATACCGGCCTTAGTATGTTATTATAGAGACAGCACGATGCGACAATAGAAACTATTGTCAATATTTACGCGTTACAAGAACACAATTGAAACTATACTTGCGTTACAGTGAACTTGGCCAGATATAGAATTATATTCTTAGCACGCGTGATGTAGATATGTTACTTATCGATTGTTGATTATTAAACGGGAACAGCGTTTTGGGCCTGCTTCCATATCATGAATTCATTTACAAACGGAATAACGAGGATGTCGGATGAAGTGTGTGTGTGCATTTCAAAAAAATATATAGTATATATTGTAAAATATATATTTAGATATACATATATTTACTCTATCATCTAATGTCTTTCAATTGTCTTTCTCTTCCTCTCAGATTCTTTCATTAAACTCTCACACGCTCTTATTCGCGAAAATACAGTTAATTACGGTCGCGTGCACTTTAATTATCAGATGATGGCCGGATGTTTTAACTCTTACAATGCGCATTTTGTTGCAGCGTGACGAAACAATAACACGAAAAACAACTCCATCAAGCTGCGATATGCAGCTACTTCTTCATTTTATATACAATATATAGCTTGAGACAGACTATCTTCAGCTAGTTGGAATTTCGCGATTGCATCAAACTCATACTGATATGCATGATACAATTAATAAAGTCAGTTTAATAGCTTGAAATACAGCAAATAATCAAAAATGAGTGTTGCATATTTAATACATTCCAAACATATGAAATCCACAAAATACGCAAAATGTTAATGAAAAATATATATACGAGTTTTTATTAACTTATCCAATAATTAGTTCTATATTATTCTGTGCTGTGTATAGCAAAATTTTAAATCGACGAAAAACGTAATACAAGATATATCTGAATTTAAATATTCGATAAAGTATCCCAATTAAATATACAATTAGCACAGAAAATACTATAAAACGACAATTTGTAATTTTCACTCTCCCCTTTTTTAATAAATGCATTTTTTCTGTTTCTCAATCCTTTTGTGATATTGAAAGAGACCTATGCTTCCACTTCTCTCTTCTATGTGCCATATTGGTGTGCGGAATGATTCCGACTTCTATTCTGTTCTGACACTTCTGAATTGTCTGGGTTAATCTCTTTAAATAGTCTCTTGTCTCCATCTAATTTTTGTTGAATCTCTTCTTGCCTTTTTTTCAGAACTTCTATTCAGAACTTCTATCTATTTTAGTATCTGATGGAGTCACAGGATTATTTCTTAATGAGTTTCCCCTACGATTTTATTTCCTATACCTCAAAGAAATAAATCGAGCGAAATAACGTTTCGATGAATAACCGTTGCACTTCGATACGAAGTTTACATGACATTAATGGCCAAAGTTAATCAATTCCGCTGATTGATAATCGCTAATTGTTCGTAGAGAACATTTTGTGTTTCGAACGCGACGATATGCGGCTCACGATGCTATCTGGCCGTTTGAACTACGAATGGTATAGCACGACGATCTTGTATAAACACACGTACGCTATACGCTGCAATAACAAATAACAAGGCCAAGCGCCAACGGTATTATAAACATATCGTCTCGAAATATTCAACACTTTATAAAATACAACCTATACATATATTCTATTTGCTTGATCAAATATCGCAAATTAATATTACAAAATTATCATCTAATATTATCTTTCAGAATATGACATATAATGTCGTAATAAAGAATAGTATTTTACGATTCTTAATTTTAATACTTTAAAATTTTGTTCCGTCATTTCAAGTCATGTTTTCTATAAAATAATATTTTTTTCTTACTCTCTTTCTATTCTTTTTTCCGAAGTAACAAGATTAGAAAAACTATTATATAATGGAACTATACACGTCTGACTTTTTGTCCAGAATTATTATTTCATGAAAAATTACAAAATTCAAGTTATATTTTGAGATAAATTTCACGTGAATTCTTTATAATTAAACCATGGCTGCAAATATAATGTAACAAAAACCAAACTGACATTAATTTATTAAATTATATTTTATTAAAAGTGACAATTTAAAAATTAAGTTTCTCAGAAAAATTTTTCAACTTGAAACAATATTATTAATTGATTAAATAATATAATTAACCAATAATAAAAATAATCGATTGATCAAAGTATTAAACTGTTATACTAAAAGTGACATAATTTAAAAATTAAGTTTCTCAAAAAAATTTTTCAACTTGAAAAAAATTATTGATCGATCAAATAATATTAGCAAAAAGAATATACTTTTTAATATGATCATGTCATTTTTGTCATTTTCATTTCATAACGTTTAAAAAATTATCTTTTTTGAACTGTAATGATTTTAACTTTTTTTAAATAATTTTCTATGAAATTAAGTTAGTTCACTTTTGATGATTGACAGGATATTTAATGTATCTAACTCATTCATGATAATAACTAGAAAATTACATTTTTTTAGTCGTGTCATTTTTTAAGTAAGAGAGCGATAATATCTAGTTAAATTTTTCTTTGTTTTATTCGTTTTTATTTATTATAATTTATTATACATTTAATTTATTACTTATTTTTGTGTTTTACGCTTTTAATATTTATAATATTTATTTGTAATTGCTTTTCTACGATTATTTATTGAAAAATAAATTTTTATTAATATATGCGCCCAAAGCGCAATATATTAATACTTTTATTAAAATCTCTGTTAAATTTTTTCTGAAAAATAAATATTTATCAATATATGCGATCCAAAGCGATATATTAATACTTTTACTAAAATCTGTTAAATTTTTTCCAAAGAACTTTTTAAACATTTATTTACATTTAAAACAGATACCTGTTTATGTGTATGATACCTGATATTTGTTTAAAATAATGTAATGCTTAAAATCTGTTTCAAAAATGAATATGTTTGAAATAATAACCATGATTAATAACGCATTTTGCATAACAAAAATATAATATCATTATTTTATCAGAAATTTATATACCTAAGAGATGGCATCTGACTTTCAAGTTATACGAAGAGAAACGTTGACGATATTCCTCCCGTCAATGAGCAAACACATTGATCGTATATAAATCACGCAAGTTTAGGGATTATGATTTTGCGCTCTCGCGAGTCAAGTAAAGATAACGGAAGAAGTCTCGCGGAGTTATACTTAATCGATCTCGGGCGCGAAGGCTCTCACTAAATTTTCGAAGAGTTCATCGCGAAAGACGCCGTCACGCTCACGAAGAAATATTAACCCTTAATTTCACTGACGGGATAGAAACGTACTCCACCGCACTCAATTATGCAAATATTTCTTGCGTGGCACAATCGATGTTGCCGCACCTCCATGTATTTTCAATGCTGGTCCGCATCTCACACTAGAAGGACGCCACTGACAAGTGCTTGTAAATAGAGGTATCATTCGTTTAGAGCATGTTTTTGTACCCCATATTTTTCCTCATGAATTTTCCTTCTAATCAGTAAAGCTGATTAGAACACTGATTGAAATATGACTGAATTGTGATTTAAGATTACTGTTATTTGGAAAAAGTTCTATCCTAAACTATGGAAAATTAGAAAAAAAATCTTTATTTTATTTCTTAGAGCCCTAAAAATTTTATTTTCTGTTATATTTGTAATAAATTATTATTTTTCAGCTTCAGAATGTTTAATTATTATACCAGACCAAAAAAACATCAATTTTTTAAATTTCATTTCAGTTAAAACTTTTATTAAAATTGGAGGACAAAGCTACTTCGCGAGTGTAGTTATGTAGGCCAGATTTGGTCAGTGAAGAGTTAAAAACCATTTCCGCGCCACTATTTGGTAAAGCAATAGAAAAAATATACAGGAAGCGTCGCAATAGGATGGAACGTCTTAAACGGGGAGGAAAAGCTGAAAGTTTCGGAGGCACGTACTGCCGCCATTGGTCTACGGGGATGGTAACAAAAGAAGCATCGCACGCGAACGAGAGGAAAAGAACTCGACCGGATAGAGAGGAGGGGCTCACAAAAATGAAGGAAAAAGAAGATGGAGCAGAATGGAGAGACCTAACCCATATCGGAGCAGTGGTGGTAGTGGTAGTGGTAATAGTAATAGTACTAGTAGTAGTAGTAGTGTAGTAATAGTAGTAGCAGTAGTAGTAGTAGTAGTAGTATTCGTCCTCGTTGTCGCCAGTCGTCGTTGAAGCGAAAGCGACCGATGAAAAAGTCGTTCGTCGGCGCCCGCCAGTCTGGCCAATATTTTACTATCCAACATCGTCCCGGTTCCGCCCGCTTCCAGTTCGTCTCGTTGCATCTCCCTCCCCCTCACGCCAATATTATCCGCAGCTTCCTCCTCGCTGGGCAAAAGAGGCGATGCGCGAGAAGGAAGCGCAAGAGTGAAAAGGATCAAGAGTAAAAGTGAAAAAGATAGGTCTAAAGGATAGTGACAAAATGGTTCACGGCCGACGAATATGTTCCATCATCTGGATCGTATACACATCCAGGGAAACCGAATGATCTGCGCAATGCCGCAATAAAAGGGAGAAACTTTAGCGGTTGCCGCCGCCTTAATCTTAACACGGAGACGAAAGATAAGGCTCGAGTCATCGAGAAACGGAAACATCGCGACGTTTTATCCTCGAGGTTCTCACGTCAAAGTGAAAAAATATTGATTTCTATCGTGAGATCCTGAATTTTTCCGATTGCCGTGCTATAACTTGACACTGAGGCTCGGCAGATAAAGAATTGTCCACGTATCTGATATACGTTACCGCGTTTATCGTCATTAAGCTAGCGGTCGTTCTTTACGTGAAGAATTTACCCAAGCTTTACGATAAGATACATATTACTTTCTCATGGTACAGTAGGTTTTATCAATGTCAATATTATAAGTAGAACAGATCTTGATTTAGGTAACAAACTCTCTTCGAGTTTCTGAACTGAAAGGAAAGTACGAAGGGAAATATCAATAGTTTCCGAGTTATGAGTGATTGAAACTGAAAAACTTAAACCGATTTATATTGAAACGCAATAAGACAACAAGAACTTATTGTCTGTTTAACTCCAAATAAATTTTACTTTTCCAGAACGAACGTTATTTCTGTTATGAATGATTGACTTGACAAAATGTGTTTAATGTAAGAAATTCATAATTTGCAACAATTAATAATAGGAATTTTTCCTCTCCTAAGAGAAATCGATAAATACGTATACGATAAACATATTACAAATGGTCTTTTATTAAAATAGAATTGCTTCTAAGAAAGTATTCGTTGATACAAATATGTACAGTAAATTAAAATAGTCAGAATAGAGGTGGAACGTAATTCAGGATAACGAGATTTACGGTACACAACGCTGCATTATTCGAATTTATGCGTCAGTCATTGTTAATTAAGAGTAGTTAATTAAGAGCTCGGATAATGTCACGGTGCGGTAACCAGAAATTCCGTGGCGCTTTTCAACTTCGCGGCGGGTAAGCAAGATAAGATTTTCGTGCTTGGTAGGAAGCCTTGCGAATAGGTACAGGAAATTTATCCGCGCGTAACTCGAAACTTTTGTTTCTAAAATCAATTATATGGCGGAAAATTGCTTAAACAACGAAGACCTATCGAATCCCGACTTCAAGATTCTCCTTCATTTTGCCCGATCCGATTATGGCACATGCTCCCAGAATTCCGGAAAAGTCATCTTCGTCCCTCGAAAGAGCGTCCTCTTCAAGAGGGAAATTTCCGTGGAAACTGCGTCGATTCCGCGGCACACGAGAGATTACAAAGGTGGAACAAAACTTGCCCACAGTTTCTCGATCGTTTGGCGGAATCAAACCTGCAAGGTAGATCCCAAGGGATGATAACAGTTACTGCACAGTGATAGCTCTTGGGATTAATTTTAGAATCGGTCACGCGGTTATTTTACTATCCTGTAAGTCTCATACAAATTATCTCAATCGTATATCTTAAAAATAAAAAAGTAATAAAGCACAGCGGTGAAATGGAAATCATAAAATTATTCTTTCCCGATGGAAAAGCAGCCAAAAATACATTGTGATATTATGTGTATTTATAACGGCACAATTAAAAGAAAAAGATATATAATTTAATACTATTTGAAAATTTTAATAACGAGTGAAATTTTTAAAAGCATTTTTACAAGCATTTGTATTCTATAATTATAAATAATATATAATTACACTTTTCGCGTTTCGTACAAAACGTCGAAATTACATTACTGATATTAAGTTCATCGAATATTATATGCATATCAATATATATATATATATATTTATGGAGTTTCAAAATAGACTAAATATAAGTCTCAAATTTAATATATTTTCTTGAGTTAAATTGCTGAACTTCATTGTTTTAGTCAAATTGGTCAAATTATCGGGTAGAAGTAGTGGCGACCTAGAAATGATTAAAAATAACTCAAACTGGATATAATTTGACATTATGAATTTAACAATATACGAAATATATATGCTCTGAAACAAACGGTTCAAATTACGCGACACAGACTCATCTGGGTCGAACTCGTGAAAAGTAGGATATAACTCCAAGAAACGCGAAATAGATGCGCAAACAGTCAATACGGTCAACCCCTTAAGCCAGTAATCGATATTCTCGGCAATCGATACTGCTCTCATACTGGGCTGTGGATTCGCCACGGTAGAAGAAGCCGCGTTTGGAAAATTGGAAAACTATCGGTTGCCTGACGGGGCGAATCACTACGAAGACAAAGGGCCGACGAAACTTGGGCTACGGAAAATGCCTTTGCCAATTTAGGGGTTGTCAAGCCCCTGAAGGACGGCGGCAAATAAAGCCGGATATGCGCTTGACACTTGGAAATTTCGAGTGCCGTAAACGCGAGACGAGAGGCAAAATCCCTTTATGAACTTTCTAACGTGTTCGACGCATACTTTTATAAAATGCGGCGGGAGGTTGTAGTGAGGAAACAGCTGAAAATAACCTGATTACGAAAAAGTTTTTCGCGACGATGGATTTACCTTATATGTAGTTATGAATTATTGATTATGAATGGTTATATAAAAAATCGTAATTTGAAAAGTGTGTGTGTGTGTGTGTGTTTTTTTTAAACAACAATTACAAGTAGGTATATATATATATATTCCGATAAAAGAAATTAATGTAATATAAGATAAAAAAACGGATAATAAGTATTCGAGAACGGTGACAAAATTGATAATAGTAACGTAATTTTATAAAAGTCATTAGATGGAAAGCAATTAATAATAATAAATGATATAGGTTTCTGACTCATCAAATCTCAATATAAAAAATTCCAATAAGATACGTGAGATACGTCTCGTCATAAGCGCGATGGGTATATAGTTTTATTATAGACTATTATAGATTTTCTATAATAAAGAATTTTAACATGATTGGGAAACTGGAATACTGAGCGAGATGAAAATCCATCTCATTTTAGGAAAGAGAATAAATAAAGCTTTAAAAATTGCAATTTATTTTCTTTTAACTACATAACGTAACTGTTCTAGAAAAATCTTTTTAAAAAAAGATGTTCCAAAAAGTATTTAAAATAAAGTTCTAAAAAATCAAAGTTTTAAAAAAAATCGCAGAAAAAAAGTAATTTCAAAAGTTGCGTCATTCAAATATGAACTCGGCTTATTATAATTAATTAGAATACAATATTAAGTAACTTTTATTATAATATTTGAATAGTGCTTAAAAACAATTAGGAAAAGTCATCTTCCGAGAAAACTATCGTGTTAAATCCGTTTTATTATATAAGTACGTGAAAAAATTACATCATTCACAGTGATTCATGATTAAAGCATCGCTATTACATCCCGGCAAAGACGCACTTTTGTCACAATGTCGTACTTGTGCAAAAATAGATGTATATGCGGCGCTTGCTCTCTTGCTTTAGCCATAAACAATAAACTCACCGAGCGAAGGTATCGCCAAGTGTACGATCGTAAGGCGAATGGATGTGACACGGCGAGAGTTGGCAAATGTTGCCTAGAGGTGTCAGTCGACATTCCCGACATTCCTACCACCTGCCGTGTTAGAGGCGATTTGCTTCACCTGTCTCTACTGCAGTGTACCGGTATGCAAACGGTGGTATTCCATAATCCACGATTCTGCGACATCAACCGATGGGATGCCGACAATTCGACATTCGGAAAAACGTAACAAAGGCGAAAGATTGATAAATAAAGACTTATAGAGCCGCTTATTAATTTAAAAAATGTCAAAGTCTTAAGGTGACGATATTACGTGACGTTTCTTTTGGCAAAGAGAGGAAATACGCAAAGAGACGACAACCTGTATAAAAATGGAATAACAATCAGGCTATTATATATATATATATATATTTGCATTGAATGAATATTTAAAAAATATAGCGCAAAGTCTTTTAATCAAGCTCTCCCTCTGTGTCATAAAATTATAAAATATTATTACGAAAAAAAGTATTATTTTATAACGTAAAAAATGTATTAATAATTATATGTATTAATAATTACATGTTTCAAAAATTGTAAAAATATTTAACAATCAGTAAAAATATTTAATAAATTATACGATATATACAAATATATGTATATATATAGATATTTTTTATAATGGATACAATTCTTGTCGGTTTTCAGACTGCATTGCATTGCCATTACGAAATATGCTTATATCGCATATTTCATCCACTACATTAACGTCGAAAATATTCTGTCGCCTGAACTTGTGCTTCAGTAAATATTGATGAAAAAACAACGAAGACGAGGAAACTCGCGAAGTAGTAGTTTCTATCGCGGTAACTGTCGTTCGACAGAAACTCGAGCAAATTTTAGTTGAAACGCGGTAAACTCGACTTCAAACCGGTCTAACCGAATTTTGAGTTAGGATTAACCCAATGCATTCAATTGGAAAATTATAGATACCACACGCGCTTCAAGAACGAACATCACGTACGGAAGCGATCGGCTAACTTTGGACATCGACGTTCCACCGCGATTAGGGATACGGACAGACGATCGGGAAACCATCGAAATTGTCGCGGTCATCACGAAGTTTCTCAATTATAGGAACGAGACGGCTATACCAAATATTCGTGGAAATAAATTTAGTTGCAACGATCTTAACTACGTGGCGTTAACCGCAGGCAGAATCTGCGAGAGAAAACGCTGCGAATTCGTACGCGGGCGTTTGTCCCACATCACGTGATATCTGTCGAAGGGAAAATGGAAATTCCATGAGAATCCGATCGAAAATCACAACTTTACGTCGAAAACATTGCCTCGCGCTACGTTACATCGTGGAGAACTGTCAACGCGCGGTGAAAAGTGCAAGCTACAAACAACTGCGTTGTACTATCGACACCGCGCGGTGGTATAAAAAAAACATTTAAATCTCCCTCTCTTTCCCTCTCGATAAAATAAATTCTTTTGTCCCGCTTGTCGCCCAACCGAGTCCTCGGATGCAGTCATATCGATACGCGGAACATCGATCGTGTTCAGGGAAAACTATATATGCAACGATGTGATTTATGCGACCGTACGATTTATGCTATGTACATTCCGTATTCTAAAATATAATTCTCTGCACAAACAGTTCGTGCACGGTATGAAAGATTACGATGTATTTCCATGTAAATTTAATTTAATCCGACATTTCTGTAGCAACGCTATCAACCGAATGCGCGAGCGCATACATATCGGATTAAACATGTAAAACATTTAATGATATCTTAGTAATACTTAATATCTTCCAAATTTTTGTTAATTCATAAAACATGGAAGGTATATATTCGTAAAACACGTATAATAATTTTTATATAAAATATTGTTTCGTATTGCTTCGTTTAATCTTAAAATGTAATGACAAAGACTAATAATAATAAGTGTCTCGAAATAATGCATTTAATCTTTTAAACTTTGCTCGAATTCAATTGTCATTCTTTACAATATCAAAACATAATAAGAGAGATCTTAATATTTATAATCAGGGATAACGGTCCGAGGCTAAATCCAACTTTTGGTTTCAGTTTTACTGTAACGGTTACCGGATTCGTTTGGATTTCGGTCCTTTTCGATTTCGATTTTCAATAATTATATATACCCATAACGTTGTCACTAAAAGAATTGAAACCGACACCGAAATTGAAAATTGAGTACCCTCGGACCATAATTGTAACCAGTCGAAATTTTAATATATCCATAATCAATAATGTATCCATAATGTAATTTCGGTCCGAATTCCTGTTTATAACAAAACTCTTCAACATTTCAATTTATCTCGTATTGTAATACAAATTATATAAACCAAGATTGATGTATCCTATGAAATATAAATTCTTGTTAAAAATTTTAAATTCTTAATATTAAACAAGGATTGTCTTAGGACTGTACATGTGAGGATACATGATTAATAAGGAATAAATGCCTTTAACGGTCAAGCTAGATCTAAGTGCGCTTAAATAATTCAATGTGAATTTATATACCACCTAAGTAGTCATTTAAATTGCGCGTCTGAATCACACAGTAGTAATATCACAAATTAAATTGACTAGCAATTTAATAATTTGACGCTCAGTGGGATCTTAGAACGATCTTG
Source organism: Mycetomoellerius zeteki (assembly GCF_001594055.1). NCBI lineage: Eukaryota > Metazoa > Arthropoda > Insecta > Hymenoptera > Formicidae > Mycetomoellerius > Mycetomoellerius zeteki. The sequence goes on from NW_017257999.1 coordinate 779,241, forward strand.
ATGATGCTGAATAAATTTTTAAATGAAAAAATTTTTAAAGTTGTATATCGTGTATTACTCGCAAATTATCAATCATTGATGAAAGAGAAGAAACTGACAAGGTGATCATACATATAGCGCGCGGCTTCAAATATAAATCTCTGTATTAAAGGAGACACGCCGCCATCGAAAATACGGCTGTATTTTCGCTACGCATTCAGCGTTTAAACTCGCTGCGTGGCGCCCGCATGTCACGTTGACGTTGAATGGGATTCTCATACCGTACGAGAGAATCAACAAGCTTTTCGGAATCGGACGAGCGTGCGACGTTTAACATTAAACGATCGGGAGGTAATACATCGGTCGCGGTAGGAGGATGCACGAGAAAGTAAGGAAATACAACACGCGACGACTGTGCTTAACTGCACTTAACTATATACACACCCGTTTACCTTCGAGGCACTAGGTCGCACACAACCTTTGCTGAGAATCGATAAACGGCAGATTCTTTCGCGTTTACGTGCGGATAATCGATTCGCCGGTATATATATACGTATAAGACGAAAGACGACACACGTATCCATAAAGATCGTCCATGGGACGGCATATGATAAGGGATTTCCCGAGGTCGATTATTGGAACTGTAAAATCGCGGGGACACATAACGATACTCGCGATAACTCCGGAAGGACAGGCAGTTCCATTATTTGCGCTCGGAAGCTCCGCGAGGCCAACAATTCTTATCGTTTCCTCGCCCGAGCGGTTCCTACGTCTCTTCCGTTCTCCGTTTTACACCCCCGCCCGGCCTCATGCACGCATACAAAAGGAAGAAGAACTCCCGAGTTTTACACAGTGTCTCCTCTCGGCAATGGCGCATTCAGACGCGCCGGTAAACGGCGACAAGTCGCTAAGAGACTCGAGATATTTATGCGAAATGTCTCGTATAAATACCGCGGTGGCCGTGGAACGAACGACTCTAGTCGAGTGCGAGTTTGTGATTTCAATACCGGTTGTGCTATATAATACTGCAAGAAACTCCTTATTATTTCGTCAGATTAACCTGAACGAAATTGAAAGAATAAAGTTGTGATTTCTTTGGAAACGCAACTGAAATATGCTAGAGAGAATTCATCAACAAGTAAAAACTATACCCAAAGTTTTCTTCTATCTTTTTAACAAAATTCTACTTAATACTTATTGCGCACTAGAAACCATAGTAATATAATAAATATAATGCAGAAATTAAATCGAGAATCCAAGTTTTAAGACTTCAAAAACATTTCGCGATGACAAAAGAGAAATTAGAAGTACTGGCAGAAAAAACAGAAATATATTACAATATAGTAGTAAATTCTAAGAAAGTGTAGTAGTAAATTCAGAAAACTATGAGTAGATACAAAATTAAAGGAAAATTGATTTTCTAATTAATAATTCTAATAATAATTCATGTTATAAATTCTTAAAATATTTCTGGATATCCATTTGAATGTTTTAAGATTTAATAACTATTTTAATAACATTTCCAGTTTAATTTGGCAACGTGTCGTTCAGTTAATCGATTAATAATAGAAAGATTCTATTGTAGAAACCTCTTTTAAAAGTTTTAGATATTCACACGTTTATTGAAACGTTTATTAAAACAAAAGTTCGTAAGCGCATTACGACCTTCAAAATTCGAGCAATTTCGAGTAACTTTGTTAAAAATGAACAATATTTAAATTTTCGAAAAGCGTTTTTATCTTTAAAATCTCTATTTTCGAAAAGTCACGATGTCTTTTGTGTTTTTATGAGGTTGGTAATTTTTATATATAGAAAACTACAAGTTGGATAAGACAAGAAATTTTTTCTCATTTTGTAAGTCTGTCGCTTGCCTAAAAAGACTTGCGAAAATTTTCGACTTTCTAACGTGAAAGCTTAAAATTTTCCTTACAAAATTGTTTGTTTTAATGTATGTTCCTAAGATTTCTTATTACTGAATTAAATAAAAGGAGCATTGACTTTGATTATCGTACCACAATTAAAAAAATAGATTCTTAAAGCTGAAATTTTGCTCTGTCGAACGGTACAGCTGACAATTTTTTTTTTAAACATACAAACATAATGCAAATAAAGTAGCGCTACGAACTTTTGTTCCGACCCAATATTTAGTGTCGGTTTCCTTGCATGCCACCTTGCAAGATTGTGCCCTATTTTCCCTGCGATCTCCATGCTGATTTCAAATCAATCATTGTTGCACGCGCTTGTCCCGTGTAGCACCGAACTTGGCGACGAGGCCACGGTTGTTTCGGACCTCGCGGTGCAACCCGGTGCAAAGCAGCACGCGAGGTAAACCACCAGCAAAGTCCTTTGTATTTGCCTTGCGAGCTAAGAACTCAAACCGGACGCATCGAAGATATTTGACTAACGAGGAGAAAGTCACGTGTCTCATTTAGCGCAGTAGAAATTCGACAAAGGGGAGAAATAAACGGACTCTGGATATGTATTTTGCGCAAACGCCAACTACGTTGTAGGAAATATAGTAAGGGCGGAAACAAGCAAGAGGAATGTTCTCTCTCTCTCTCTCTCTCTTTAACGATGCCGTTTGTTCGCAACAGAGCCAAAGGGTTGAACGACGACGTTCGTTGTCTTTGATACTGACTGACAACGCCCTGAACATGATTCGATTACACGCGCGCGAGGAGATAATCACTAGCTGAAATATGTATTGTCCCACAGATTACATGATTTCATTTGATTTCGTACGATTTCATCTGATTACAAATAATTTTCTTCACTACATATGGAGTCATTTGGTAAAATAAACAATCTTATCTAATATTACACAATAATTTCATTTCCCATGATTACATATGTAATTATCGGATTATACAGGAGGATTTCTATAAAGGAGAATGTTAAAAAGAGGCCGATTTTTGCCCACAAAGGTGTAAGTAAAAGGAATAACGTTTTTGGTAAATTTTGACCTCCTGAATACGATAATGTTAATAAAAAATTCGAGATCGATAGGGAACACCTTGAAAATGGAGCCTGAACACGATATATTTAAAGAAGTTTCAATATTCTTGTTTACTTTTCAAGATGTTCCCCAAATACCACCAATTTTTTAATAATTTTATCATATTCAGGAGATCAAAATCTATAAAAAACACTATTTCTTTTACTTATATTTTTTTGAGCACAAAAGTCCTTTTTTAATATCCTCCAAAAAAGGACAGATTTTTGTCCAAAAAGATGTAAGTAAAAGAAATAGTATTTTTTGTAGATTTTGACCTCCCGAATATGATAAAGTTATTAAAAAGTTCGTGGCATGAGGGGAATACCTTAAAAAGTAAACATTGAAATTTCTTTAAATGTATCATGTTCATGCTTAATTTTCAAGATGTTCCCTATCGATCCCGAACTTTTTATTAACATTATTGTATTCAGGAGGTCAAAATCTATAAAAAGCGCCATTTTTTTACTTACATCTTTGTAGGCAGAAATCGACCTCTTTTTAACATCCTCCTTTATAATGATTTTTTGGGGACATTGTCCCACGATTACATTAAGTGATTACCTCATCGCACGCGCTTGTACGTGTGCGTACTACGTGCGAATCACGCGCAAAATAAACAATTACGTCGAATAACCCCGATTTTTTAATCCAGTTACGATCCAGTTACGCGAAAGTAAGAGCCGCGGACAGTCTACGTTTCTCCGCGTAACGACTGCACGCCGTAATTGTATATTGCGGCGTTCCAACGTAATCGCCACACACAGAAGCGTGAATCTCAACCAATCGCGCGTACATTTACTCGTAATTCAGTAACAAAGTTACGCAGTCGACAGAGGAGATCATTGCGAGTGGAAAGAGTCCATGTCTCGCGAAAGGTACACTGAAAAAAATGCTTGGTTGAAAATGGACCAGAAGATTATGATTATATCAATCAGAATTCCGGTTATTTCAATTATAATTCTAATAGATTTAATCAGAACATTCTGATTCCAATTTCAACCAGAATTCCAATTAATTCAACCAGACATTTTTCTCAGTGTACGCCGAAAAAATCATTCTCAGATAAATACGAGTACACTTGTGGCGAAAATTGAACTTGTGATTCTGTTAAGATACTTTATCCCAAATTCATGACAATAAGACACATCTAAGACAAGACAAATATTTAAAAATATTATAAAGAATTTAAAAAATATCTGGACGTTCTGCGAATCTTTTCTGTCTTTTAGTCATCATTATCACCGAAGACAATCATCATATTATAACGCAAGCATCTTAAAACAAGTATTAACTCATCATTAGCTAGCATTGTTTTATATATGTTATTCCAAAGTATGACAAATATCTAAGATAAGACAAACACCTGAAAGATCTTCTAAAGAATCTACTAAAGGACATTCAATATCTGGGCGTTCTTCGGAATATTATCTAAATTTTGTTAGTCATCGTCTTCAAAAGTCGACAATCGTCAAATTGTAACGCAAATATTTTAAAACATGATGTGTTAACTCATCGTTTGCTAGCACTGTTTTACAAATTCCTTCAAACCTTGACAATAAGATAAGACGATGATCTAAAAGATATTCCGAAGAATTTAAAGGACATCCAAAATATTTAGATGTTCGGACCTTTTCTGAAATGTTTTTCATTCATCATCTTTGGAAGCCGAAAGCAATCAACCATATTATAATACAAGGATCTTAAAACATATGTTAACATTGTTTTACACGTTACTTCAAACCCTGTCAAGACATAAGATAAGACAAATACCTAGAAGATATTCTAAAGAATTAAAAGGATATCCAATATCTGGATGTTTTTCGGACCTTTTTAATCATCTTTCATCGCCTTTGGAAGTCGAAAACAATCACCATATTGTAACGCAAACATCTTAAAATATTAACTTATTGTTTGCTATAATCTAATATCATTTTGTAAATAACAAAGGCAATATCCAAATATTATATACGAATAAACGAATTCAACCTCGCATATAAATAAAAGGTAATGCGCTTAATGATACTTGTTAAACAATTGGCAAATAACAAAGGTAGTATAAAAAAAAATTGAATATCGTATGAAAATAAAGGATTTTACAATAAATCGATCATTATGAGGATCGCTGGGCAAAAATACAGAATAAATAAAATGCAAATATTCTTGAATAATACGTGTACTTGATATTAACGATATTCCATTTACGGATTAAATACATAAAAGTCTGTAGAAGCATTCTGAATTCAGGAGCATCGCTACCACTTTTTCCCTTCGTTGTCAAAGCGACACGTTTTTACCGTGAAAAATTATAATGCGTCAAGTTTTGTTGCAACGCGTAACTGCGCGTAACTTCGAATCGATGGACCACGGCATTCCCAACACGAAGGACCTTGGATTTCGGAGCGAGCGGCGAAACGATGTCAAAAAGTGGTTGTTTCGCAACAATTCGTAACAGTAAAGCGCCACCCTTCGGCGGAGCCGCCGCTGTTGTTATTGTCGATTATCTGACACTTTGCTCCTGTATCAATATTCTATTTGATGACGAACGTGTCTCATCCCGCAGGATACGTCAAGGAGAGTCACGATTCTCTCGGATTGGATGATTGTTTCAGGGATTGGGTATAAGCTGTCATCGCGTATCTTTCGCCTCCACGAGCCGGAAGAAATGAAAGAAAAAAAAATAAACGAGCGACCTGTCAACGTCAACCTGTCGTCGCTCGTAATCCTTACACGACGACAAGTGTACGCGAGAGGGTGTCGTGTCGAGACGTCGTTTAGAAACTCACCTCTTCGGCGAATTCGAAATCACCGTCGAATCTCCTCTTGCATCTCACCCCCGTGGCCAGAACTAGCAGCACCGTGGCCGCGAGCATCCACGAGAATCGCATGGCTGAAACCGTCCTCCGAGTCCTCTCCTTATCCCCGGAACCGTCACTTACTTCACCGCGGAAGACGCTCGCGCGCGCGGCGCGACAGAACGAAAGTGAGAGAAAGAGAGGAAATCGGCACGCGCGAGTTACACCGTCAAACGGAGGGAGGAAATATCGGGGCGGTTAACGCGGACGATGCAACCGATGATCGACGTCCGGCGCACGCGAAACTCCGACTTGACGTGTATGTATTATCTGTATGTGTATGTTACGCGACGCTTGACGCGGAACAGAAACGCGCAGCTCGATAGCCGAACGAGTTGTGCTGTGACCGCGCGAGGTGAGGCGACACCGTCACTGCCCCGTTGGTTCGTGCGCCGCCAGAGGCGCGCGCGTCGCGCTTGCTCATTGGTCGGATCTCGACGAATGGCGCGCGGAGAGGGGACCGGTAGCGCGCGCTACTCGCTTCCGCTCGGCTGTTATCGTCGCTCGCCGTGCACTTGTTTGTCCTGCATCGTCCTGTTCGGTTACTTTCGACACGGACACGCCGCGCCGCGTCCGTCGCCAGTCAATACCTCTTCCAGCTGCTAGTTCACCTACCTACCTACCTACCTACCTGATGTAGCCCGTGGCTCTGATGGAGAAAAAAGAAGAAAAGGGTTGAGGGGAATTTGTCGGAGAGGGACACCAGGGAAAAATCCAGTCCCACTCTCCCTAGACGATCTCAGCCATTCGACCTGATCGACTCTTTTTTTTTTTTTATTCTTCATTCTCTTCGTTACGATTGCCATTACTATCATTGTTTTCTCTTGTTACTTTACTAAATCGTAGTATTGCATCCCTTAAAGGATAAAAATACCTACAGTAAAAATACAGTAAAAATACAGTAAAAAAAAACTAGCTTTCTGGAGTAATTGGGTCTCTTGTTTACTAATATTCATAATGGTTCAAATCAACGTGGAATATTAAATTTTAGAATATATGTCAATACATATTTCAATTACTGTAAATTTATTAACAATGGTAACTTTAGATGTATATATATATATATATATAGAATTTAATACGTAATTCAATCGTGTTAATTTATAAAATGCAACTGCTTTAAAACTTAAAATTGTTCAAGTATTATTTTTTTTTATATTAAATATTTTTAAAAACATTAACAAAAAAGAAGAACACCTATAATAATATTTCAGTATTTTACAGTTTAGATTTATTACACATGCAAAAAAGTATACTCAATTTCTTAACATGCTTTTTGTGATCAAACAAAACGATGGATTATATTTAGTTTTCTTCTTCCATTTCCCAAAATATCCAGAAAATGCCGTTCATTTCGATCCTTTCAATAGAGACGGTAATTTGCTTTTATACTCTCGAGACCCAACTGAAGAATTTATCGCTCCAAAAGGCCACTCCACTTTGTAAGTCCAATGTGAATGCATGTCATGCGAATGTATATAGTTCCTAGTACATGTCAAGTACATTTTCGGAAAAGTACAAGTATTTCTTTAGAGATCACTGTCAGTGAAACATATTCAAAAACAGTCACGGTGAAGTACAAAAATGAATCTCTCAATTCATAATCAATCCATTTACTCAATCACGGCTTTTTTACATTTTTTGAAAAATACCGGGAAAGAGCATCTTTAATTATCCATCCAAATTTAAAAAAAAAAATAATGTAGAAAACACATAGATGTAAACTATGCATAGAATTGGAATGTCTAAATATTCTCAAAGTGATATATATGGGATAACTTTTGAAAATAATATGTCTGTACTCAGGTCAGTTTGTTTATTGTTTTATCTCTATATTTGGAAAAATACTGAAGAGAACTAATCGCGTCCTTTTAATCTAAGAAACCCATCTGCTCAGAACTATATAGCTACATCACAACCCATAATGAGATTATATTTCTTTCTTAGTCGAAACGTACCGCTATGGATAATATCATAACGATATACATGCGGAGCATATCCGAAAAGTGCTTGTATAAACATCTATCCTATGTTATTGAATTTATATATTTCATGTATCTATATATATTAGGAGACAAAAACTAATAAAAACAAAACAGTAGCACCGCATATATATCAAAATATTTAAATGCTATTTATAATTATTAAAATGCAATGAAAAAATGATGTATCGATGTAAAAGCAGCAAAATGATAAATGAGAAGGAACTCCATGTTGAATATGAATAAACGGAGTAGCCGACTTCGCTAGTTGTTAGAATGAAGATATCCGTCTCATCTTCATTTAAGATGTACATAATGCCACTTATCGACTGAAATCATACATTATAAAAATAATTCAATGAATAAATATTTTAATTCACATATATTCAACATCAATAATATCTTCATATAATTCAAATATTCAAAAACTGAGTGCAATTTTTAATTCCCATCATAATTGTTACAATTTGGGATGTACGAAGTAACATTTGTCAACTGAAAGTGAAGAGCATTAGAGCATTATAAATATCATTGTATATATAACTAAGTAAAAAAAAGCTAATGAGAGAATTATAATTCTCATTCATTTTTCAGAAAATTTACATTTCTTTCTATTCTGTTACACTTGAGTTACCTACCTATCGGTTCTACAGGTTGAGGTTCCACTGGTTCAGGTGCCTTGTCTAAAATTTCTTGTGCATTTTCTGTGGTAATCTTGAAAGGACTTCCCTCCACTGTTACATTAGAACTGCAAAAATATTACATAGAATAACATCTAAATTATTTTATCTAACAAGACATAATTTAAAGACTAATTTTTACGAACCATTCTATTTCACTAGATGAACCTTCCTGTTTAATCAAATTTTGCCAATGTTGATGTACTTCATCAATGATGTGTAGGGCAAATTCTCGTGATTTTGCTTCACCATTAAATGCAAATTGATTTTCTGGTTTTCCATCCGGAATTTTATATATCTTAAACCATTCAATTGTGGCTTTCATTAAACCTGGATAATGCTTCTCAATGTCACTTATATCTGCAATTATAATTATCAAGTTAGTAATATATATCACTTATATCTGCAATCATAATTATCAAATTAGTAATATATGTCACTTATATCTACAATCATAATTATCATGTTAGTAATATATGAAAAATTTATTTAAATTTTTTATGCATATTTAAGAACTTAGTTGAAAGAAATATATTATATGTATATCAAGTATTCTCTTAATAAATACGAATTGTAATTACCATTCATTTGATCTGCCAAAGGATCATTAACATCAATTACAATAATCTTCCAATCAGTTTCGCCTAAAATAAAAATTGTTCATAATGAAACATACATATTGTACGTAATACTGCATTTATTTTATTTGCACATAAATTATTCTAATATTCTATATATTTTGGTACAAACATTAATCTAATAATTTTAATTAATAGATAACTTAATTAGCTAACCTTCATCAATAAGTGCTACTGTTCCAAGAACTTTTACTTTTAATATTTCGCCTCGTTTTGCAACCTACATAAATGCAAATATTTTCATCAATTATTATAATCAATTACAATTATTAAATTATTACATGACAAATAAAATTATTTAAAATGTCACTGCAATGATTTCTCACCTTATAGCCTATTTCAAGAACATCAATAGGATCATTGTCACCTTTGCAGCCTGTTGCTTCGTCCAAAACATCAGGATTTTCCCATGTCTGTTAATTATATTATTTAGTAAAATTATCTATATTACAATAGCAAGAGAGATAACAAATTATAATATTATATATTATAATAGCTTTTAACAAGAGATAAAAGACAGTATTTCTTTTTAAGAAACCAGGAAACAAGATAACATTTCAAAAGTAATAAAAAGGAAATGATTGATAAGTCTAAGTGTATACCTTGATTACAAGTTCACATATACATATGCACAAGATATATGAACATGAGATAAGAAAATGTGTATATATGTGTATGTATATATATATAGATATATACTTAGTGTCTGTTTAATGCAACTGTTAATACTTCCTTTTATTGTGTTCAGATAATAAATCATTGAGATCATCATTGAATCATGCGTATTATCATAGAATGTATAATAGTTTATTTGGACAAGTAATAGATATAAAAGAATGTGCTTCATAGAAAATGTGCGAAACATATTGGCCTGGTTTATACCGTGCGCTTAGTCAGTGGCCAATACGATAGACGTCTTTGTTTCATCTATAGGTTAAACAAGGATGCCTATCATATAGATTGCGGACTAAGCGCATGGTGTAATCGTAGCCATTATTACGTTTCTTAATATAAACAAAAGTGCTGTAAATGAAATATTTTTAAAAATCAAAGTTATAAGCATAAACTTTTTTTCATTTCGTTATAAAAAATTCTTTTTATTTTTCAAATTTTCTAAAGTTAACTTTTATATTTTACATATAATTTGTATGTTTTAGAAAACTATACTATGATTCATTTTAATTTTAACAGGCAAATATTTCCAAAAAATGCAATTTTACTAAAAAAAAACCTTCGAAATAAAAGTTGCATAGTATAGAGTGGGACATTCAATGATGACATCCATTTCCATATCATACAATTTTTATTTGGAATGTTGTTTGGTAAAATTGCGTATTTTCGAAATATTTGCGTATATTAAGATTAAAATGAATCATTCTGTATATGTGTGTGTTCTACAAAAAGAATTTTTTGTAATGAATAAATATTATTCCACTGAGATACAAAGAAAAATAAAAAACGGATATTAAAAGAAGCGATTAAATAACAACAAAGTTACTAGAATTCCAACCTGGGGCAAAGCTCCATAATTCCATATGTAGCCATGATGAGGGAAACAATTAGCAACAAATCTCAATTTGTCCTTCTTAACATCCTGCTTAATGGGATTCAAACTCTCTTTAAGACAAATTTCCATTTTAGCGTTTGTCCATCTTGGTATTTCAACAACCATATGTAATGTCTTGTTAACTTCGTTGGCAAAGAGAGGAATGTCATGCATGGGCGAGATTGGGACATCCTGATCATTTTCTATACATAAGAATAAAAGAATTTTTTTAAATACTTTAAAAGAAATATTATTAAATATTATTAATTCAGAATAGTATTTCTGTTATTTCATATAGTAATTCAGAATATGTTGTGCAAGAATATATCAGAAAAATCTCTGGTACAAAAAAAGACGATATAAAACTTGATGAAAATATGAATGTATAAGAACATATGTCTAGAGCATGATTATAACTACTTCCTCATTCATAAAGCCTATAAATATCTACTTTCACTGGAGCTAAATGTCATAAGTCATTGAATTAAATCAATGCACGAAATAATGCGGGTATCGTCGTCTACGAGCGACAAAAATCGTAGACGCTTGCAATTAAAAAAAAAAAATCATTATTTCAGTGCGAAATACGCCGTAGCGAAATACGCGGTAATGAACTTGAAACCCAGGATTGAAATCCGACAGTTACGGCGCGCGATCGATTGTGGACTCGAGTTCCCTAAATAATTCACCATCAATATGTAAGTGAAATTTCGTGCGACATTGCGTCGTTCGAGAAAACTCAAGTTATTAATAACAATAAAAAATGTTAATAGCATGCACACGCAAAGTGCATTCGTGACCTCGCAACGAAGTTCACGACTCTTAGCACCGATTTCCGCAAAGTTGCTTCATCGTTTTATCTGACGACGTCACGTCGAATCTACTTACTGAAAAATATCCTGTAATCCGTGCTGTTGAGTGCACCTCTCTCGACGGTCGCGTACGACATGTCTCGGCAAAATTTCGTGAAAACAGCGAGCTTTCTAAACACCGGCCTACCGGTTACTACGAATCGCGACGGAATAACGAGTTTCGTCAAACCGTGGCAACGTAACACGTGCCGCGTTACCAGAGACATTGCTGCCATCTGTCGTCCCGCGCGACGTTCTGCAAATGTTTGCAAACCATAGGAGGGTACAGAAAGACTTTGGCTACGTTTAAGCCTTGTGTCCACGATGCTAGAAATTGGTCCGAGATCTCGGAGAGAGAAAGAATTAATCAATCACATTTAAACAATTTAGTCACATGATCAATGCGATTGGTCAATTCTTTCTTCATCCGAGATCTCGGACGGATTTCTAGCATCGTGGACACTGGGCTTTACACCGTGCTCTTAGTCCGCGACCTATACGATAGGTATCTTTGTTTAACCTACAAGATAAACAAGGACATCTATCGTATAGGCCGCGGCCTAAATGCACGGTGTAAACGTAGCCTATAGGCCTCATTTTTCTTCCTTTTCTCTCTAGGAGGAAAGAAGAGGAAGAAAGACGAACTGGTGCAAAAGTTCAGCCAAAAAGAACAGGCCTTTTAGATTTGTTCGCGTCGCATGCTCCAACATGTTCCAATATGCTTCTACTATAGCTCTTACTCACTCTATCAAACGCGTTGGAGTGCGTAAGAGCCATGGAGGACTTCAGTGGCTACGTTTACATCGTGCATTTAGG